>NW_028261392.1:64576892-64876892 GCF_051295495.1 Thamnophis sirtalis | reverse complement strand
TGAGAACTGGTTAATCATATCCCTTGACCAAACATTTTGCACTAGTAAAGCAAATTACCACCATATGATAAAAGGTAATTGTATTTTAGGCCAAAAAAAAAAAAAACCCACCCCAGTATATTTAATGATGCATGATGATGAGCCTTACATAATCTGACGTTTACAGCAAAAGGATGGACTAGCATTCTTACGTTCTTATAGGATAGTGAAAAGATTTATTATATTTCTTCAGGGGCTAATTTGATGCTTTGCAAATAGCTGTTGCTTTAACCCAGTGGAATCTTTTCCATTAAGGTTGGTTTCTGGAGGGCAAGAGATGATGGATGGATGGTCCTTCTCTTTGTTGTTGTTCTGATCTGCTTTTCCTTTTCTCTCTCTTTTCTTTTTTTTTTAGAAGTTAGAAGTTAGTTAGGATAGGCAGAAAAGGTGTTTTTAATAAAGAGTGACATGACTAAAAGCTAGAATAAGTGAAGGGGTAATATTAGTCTATATACTTTATAATAATAAAAGTAATGACGAGATATAATCTGGAATAATTGAATAATTTGGTATTTGGTATTTATTCGATTTGTAAGCCGCCCTATTCCCCGGAGGGACTCAGGGCGGCTGAACAAAAACCAGGGGAAGGGGAAAAACAAATACAGAAAGTGAGACAAACAGGACAGTGATACAACAATTTAAAAAACACAGCAAGCACAGCAAATTCGAGTAGGGGGGGAACTCAACCCCAGGCTTGCTGGGACAGCCAGGTCTTAACGGCTGTTCGGAAGGCCTGAAGGGTGGCGAGGGTCCGAATCTCCATGGGGAGCTAATTCCAAAGGGCCGGAGCAGCCACAGAGAAGTCCCTCCTCCGGGTGGTAGACAGCCGGCATTGGCCGGCAGATGGAATTCGGAGGAGGCCTAATCTGTGGGACCTAATTTGTCTATGGGAGGTAATTGGCAGGAGGCGGTCTCTCAAGTACCCAGGTCCAATACCATGTAGAGCTTTATAAGTAATAACTAGCACCTTGAAGCGTATCCGGAGACCAATAGGCAGCCAGTGCAGCTTGCAGAGGATAGATGTAATGTGGGTGTACATAATGATGGACTATAACCTAATATAAATGTTTGTTTGTTTGTTTGATTTATATGCCGCCCTTCTCCCAAAGGACTCAGGGCGGCGTACAACGTTAAAAAAAACACCTATTACAAAAGTTAAAAAGGAAATTTAATAAAGTATCCAAAAACAATTAAAATTAACAATACAATTTTAAAAATTTGATTAAAATTAGCAATTAAATTAATCATTTATTTTATTCTGTTCAGGCCAGGCCGGCTTGCTGGAAAAGACAACTTTTTAGAGTATTGTATAAATGTGTATTATTATTAGAAATAAATAAGTTGACTGAATATAATAATTATGATTAATTTTGTTAGTTTTATTTGTATTAGGGTGTATAACACCCAGGCGCCACACTGTTCATGCATTGATTTGATATATTTTTTAAAAAAATAAAATAAAACACACATACAAATCCCTAGAATAGCACAGAATATTTTTATTACACTCCAGAAACCAACCTTTTTTTAATTGTTCAAGTTTTTTACTTGTGCGTTTTATTCTATAATAGCCAATCAGCACTACTGAAGAACTCTGAGACTTTGCTTCTAAGAGGGATAAAAATATTTGGGATGTTTCTTTTATGATTTTGACGCTGGGCATCTTAAGCCTTGTACCACTTTAAAAAAAAATCTGTCTTGGTCCTTTCCCCCCTGAACTTTGGCATGCAATATACCAGTGATGGTGAACCATTTTTGGCTCGCGTGCCCTAAGTGGGGGGAGCGCAGAGGGGGGCATGCGTGGGTGTGCTGCACCCATAATGCAATGCACGGCACACACACACACACCAGCGTGCCTTCAGGAGGCTTCCCTGAGGGCTGCAGAGGACTAAAAACAGCCCTATGAGCAAACCGCAAGTGACTTCCGGTTTGTCCGTTGGGTCGTTTTTTCACCCTCCGGAGCCTTCAGGGAAGCCTCCGGAAGGCCCCTGAAGGCTCTGGAGGGCTTAAACCAGCCCTCCAGAGCAAACCGGAAGTCCGTTCCTGAACTTCTGGTTTGCCTGTAGAGCCATTTTATTTTGCGCCCCGGAGGCTTTAGGGGAACTCCTGAAGCCTCCGGAGGGCCTCCGGGGGAGGGCAGGCAGGAGAGGCTGTTTTCGTCCTCCCCGGCCTCCTCTAAAGCCTCTGGAGCCTGGGGAGGGTGAAAATGGCTTTAAAAAAGGCTGAACTCAGCTGGCCAGCGCGCGCATGCTCGCTGGCCAGCTGACAGGGCAACGCCTCCTGTGCCTTGACAAATGGCAAAAGCACCATAGATTCACCATCCCGGCTATAGTATGGTTTCCTAGCAGAGCTCTGGCAATTGCTCCGAGAACCATCATAAATATTAAAAGTTTAGCAATATAGTTACAAAAGTGAGACTATCGGGTTGAACATTTGAAGATATTTTTTGCCCGCTTTCCTTGGTTTCCCCCCCCCTTCTATCTATCATCCATCTTCTCTTTCTAGATAGAAACTGGATTCCTGATCATACAACGTTGCAGTCACCTGATCACAGCATTTACTAAATGGAAATGAAAGGTAGCAGGTGAAATTATTAGTTTTAATTTTGACACCAGAGCATTAGGGTGAGCAATAAAGTAGCAGCAATATTGATGAAATCATTTTGTATTGAAATGTGTCTGTGGGAACTGTGCGCTTCCAAATTTGTCTGATCTTTAAATTAATAGAGGTGATAAAATGAAATTGCCGAGTGACACAAAGCACCGAATCCTCTTTTATCTGAACCATTTTGAATGCGAACTGTCTGCCGTAGACAAGTATTTGAACGTTTGTTTAGAGAGTTCAATAAAAAGACATTTTTTCAAAGCCTGAAAATATAGAAAAGTAGAGATCTGTCTAGAGACACTGACTATTTTGCAGAACAGAACTTTTGTCTATTCTGTAATAACCCTGCTTTCAGCCAAGGTCTCTTACTGATTCTACACATGTCCAAGCATCATACAGATATCCAACTAAAACAGTGTGTACCTGTTTTGCTGATAAGGTACTGAGAGTTAGGCAGTTTAATTCTTATAGGAAAGACCTCAGTGGCTTCAGCTGTCTTGGTATCAGTAGCAGATACTACACTGATATTAGAGGTGAATTTAACAACAATTAGAAAGGACTCCGGGAAGGAGAGTATTAAAGGAAAGCATAAATTGTTTCAACTCCTACCCTCAAAACAAAGCTATAGAGCACTGCACACCAAGACAACTAGACACAAGAACAGTTTTTGTCTGAATGCCACCACTCTGCTAAACAATTAATTCCCTCACCACTGTCAAACCATTCACTAAGGTTGTATTACTATTACTATTAGTCTTCCTATCACCCATCTCCTCCCACTTATGACTGCGGGACTGTAACTTTGTTGCTTGTATACTTACAATTTATATTGATATTGTTTCCTGGTTGGTTATTTGTACCCTATGACTATCATTAAGTGTGTTGTACCGGTTCACCGACAAAAGGGCGACCGACAAAAGTGCACCCGACGAAACCATGGTGACAAAACCGCAAGTTCTAAACCACGCCGATGAATGAGTGCTGAAGCGCGCCGACAACAGTGCACCAACAGAAGCACGCTCTAAAGCTAACCCTAACCCTTACCTTAACTTAAATTGTGCTTCTGTCGGCGCGTTGCTGTTAGCGCGCTGTTGTCGGCGCGTTGATGACGTCGTGGTTTTAGTGCCGCGGTTTTGTCAGCGCGCTTTTGTCATGCACGCATTTGTCAGGTCACGTATTGTACCATATGATTCTTGATGAATGTATCTTGTCTTTTTATGTACACTAAGAGGATATGCACCAAAGACAAATTCCTTGTGTGTCCAATCACATTTGGCCAATAAAGAATTCTATTCTATTCTAGAAAATAGAATTGAAATTGATGACTCTCAACAAAAATATATTAAATTATTTAGGCAGCAACCAGTTGTACTTAATAATTGGTTTTGGTAAAATACAATCTGGATTGATAAACCTAAATTGGATTGGTTCATAGATAAATGGGACAATTGCTGAAGAGAATTTTTTGGGTGCTACCCAAGAAGTATGCTGAAGAAAATAAGATGTCTTTCTACTTGATTGATGGAAAGCTCTTGGTGGAGCTGAAGATGATGATGGAAAGTAAGAACCAATATTTTAATTGCCAGCACACAATGAGTGATGGCGGAATGCCAATTGCTATAGTCCAAAAAAGTAGATAGAAATATGTTCTGACCCACCTCGTCAGAACATAAAAGCACGCTGAGACAAAGATACTTGAAAGATTTATTAACACACAGACAGGACCTTGGCAGCAATCCAGCACAGACTAACCTTGGCAGCAATCCAGCCTGCCAAGAGAGCCACATTAGTTTCACCAGGTCTAGTAAATACGTTGACTCCTGCGACGAGCGTGTGGAAAGCCATTCCTTTTATAGTCTTGAGAGGAGCCTAATTACCATCAGCTGAGTTCAATTATCTCCTGTAACTGTGTAACTGTTCTTTACGCCTATTAGCCCTATGTTGCTGGGCATCCAGGACCAACTCCCTTGTCTCCTCCCCACTGCTCCAATGCATGATGTCAGGATCACACTCCCTTGTCTCCTCCCCACTGTTCCAAGGCTTGACTTCGGGAGCACACTCCCTTTGGCTCTCACCACTGCTCCAGGCCTCAGGCGTCTCCTGGTGGCCAACCAGCCTCTCTGTGCCCTGCTTGGAGTCCAGAGCCCAGGGTCCTCCACATCTTCCAGAGCCAACTCATAGGGCCCCTTGCTGTTGGAGTCTGGTGGCATCTCCAATGGCTCCTGCTGGGCCACAACAGAAATAGTTCTAGTACTTAGCACCATTGAGAAAGGTTAACTTGATACTGATATGTCTGAAGCCAAGCACCCACAAACACACAAAGAGGTGGTTTTGTTCACTTTACTAATACACGTACTTACATTATAGAAACAAGCTTCCTTCAACGTTCATCAGGTTCACTTACAAGACTTCCAAATTGAAGCGGCGGGCAGCAGATTGGTCAGGCAGAGTCCATGAGTCAAAGCTGTAGCAGATTGATCAGCTGATCCAGTACAAAGTCAGGGTGAAGAGATTAGACAAAATCTTGGGCATCACTTAGAAAATCTGCTCATTAACAAAATCTGAGAGTTGCTTGGATATATTCACATATGATAATGTTGATACGTTATGATGTCCTTGATTCTTGGAAGAACTTAATGCATATGAATGGCAACATTAGCTAAAGAACCGGCAACTGTGCTTTGTGAAATGATCTGCTGTTACAAATTAAGTTGAATGAGAAGAGGATTATCTGAAAAGAATGCCCAAGTTCTTGAAAGAACAACATCCAGAATCAGAAATAACAGAACAGATGCTAGCCGATCAACGTCAATTTATAACATGGAATAAAGCATCCACAGATGCACAATTGGAAGAAATGCAAAGTTCTACTCAGGAAAAAGAAATCAAACCCTTGTCAGAAGTAGCTTGGATCATAGCAGCAAGACAAGCAGACTCAACATACGGGAAGCCAGCCAGCATTAACCACAGTCTGACTGACAGTGTGATCAACCATAATAAGTAATAATATGCACAGTTTACATCTTTGGCCATTTTGTAAAATATAGATTTAATTAAAAAAAACCAGTCTAAATCTCTACAAAGGAAGAAAAATCAATGAAAAAAGTAAATCAAAAGTAGTAGTAACAAAAACATCAACAATATGTGTTAACTCAGTAATCATAGTGAGAAATCCATAATTAAGATATTGTTCTTGAAAAGATCCAGAAAGTCGTAGCAACATGGGCCTCCTGAGTGTCAGGGACACAACATTCCAGAGTGTAGGCAACATCACAACCAAACAGTTAGACTTATGTACCACTTCATAGGGCTTTCAGCCCTCTCTAAGCGGTTTACAGAGTCAGCATATCGCCCCCACAGTCTGGGTCCTCATTTCACCCACCTCGGAAGGATGGAAGGCTGAGTCAACCTTGAGCCGGTGAGATTAGAACCGCTGAACTGCAGATAACAGTCAGCTGAAGTTGCTTGCAGTACTGCACCCTAACCACTGCGCCACCTCGGCTCTTGTCAAGTCTGTCTGAAAGTTATAGCACTGGTACTGTGAAGGTCTAAGAATGTCAAACAGATTCATATTTTACAATGACTTACAATGCCACTGCTAGGGAACTAATTTTTTTTTCAATATACCAAAGCTTCAACATTATATTATGGTGAAGTAAAATTAGCCTAGGTCGTGTTCTTAGCTGGGGTGGGAAAAATGGTGTACACTTTGCTGCGGAGTTCAACTCCTTTCCACTGTGAGCAACAACAGCATGATTAGCTACACCTCTCTGCCGAAATGCACACAAACATTAGTGGGCAGGAATGTTTTCAAGGTAGGATTCATCGATAAACAAGAGCAGATGGTTCATATGAACTTTTGACAGATATATTTGAATGCTTACATATAGTCCCCAATGGCTTCAACCTAACATATAATTTATTCTGTGCAAGAACTTCCCCAAAGTCTCATTTGTTTGTTATGCTTACAATGCTCTCCTGTCTTTATCTAAGAGCCGAGGTGGCGCAGTGGTTAAAGGCAGCACTGCAGGCTACTTCAGCTGACTACAGTTCTGCAGTTCAAATCTCACCGGCTCAAGGTTGACTCAGCCTTCCATCCTTCCGAGGTGGGTAAAATGAGGACCCGGATTGTTATTGGGAGCGATATGCTGACTCTGTAAACCGCTTAGAGAGGGCTGAAAGCCCTATGAAGCGGTATATAAGTCTAACTGCTATTGCTATTTATATGTTTATCTTTAAAATGCTAGAGTAAGGGGCATTATTAGAGAGGGATTTTTTTATGCTTTCGCATTGTGGCTTTCAACAAGAAAAATCATCTAAAGAGGCATGGGAGAAGGTTTAATGTCAGGTAACACACCCAAAGGAAGAGCTTTTTAAGTGCTCTGACAATCAGAGCACTTGGTCTTCCTGGTATCACAGATCACTCATCACATGGGAAACATGGATAGAAATGTAACATAAAAGTAGCATTTCTTGAAAATGAAAGAATAAAATGATGTGCACAGAGGTGATACATCTTCCAATTATACAATAGTGATGATATTATCTATTCAGTTAAGTCTGTTTCTTGGAGATTCCTTGGACCAGGTCTATCGGCATCTTCTGATCTTACATTACTATTTTCGTCTATGTTCTTCAAATTATATAGGACTTTAATATCTGGACCAGTAACCAGTAAATCACAACAAAGAAGTTTTTCTTATCTGTATTTCTCTTGGAGCCCAGACTAGGAGTCTAGGGTTATATAGTTTACTGTAAAAGCTCCAGAAGCTAGAACTGCAGATAAATAGTTCTTTTTAAATGGTTGGATGTTAGATAAATAGCTGTTCTGGAAGAGGACCAGGAAGATATTTTTAATAACTGAACTTCCATTTCTGGAGACATAACTAATCAATGACCAGTGTGAAGTAGATTCTGAAACCCTCTAACAAGTAAGTTACACAGATTTGATTACTGTAAAAAAAAGAACATCATATTAGATAGTTAAAGTAAAAAAAAAACCAATATGTACTTTTTCATAAGACATTTTTTTCAATTGAGAACTTTTAGATTGAACTCCGTGGGAAGAAATATCCATCTGGTTCAGTTCCAAGCTGGGAGAAAGATATTGGAAACATGGAGGGATGATTGGAAAGATTGCTTATGGATAAAGCAGAACCACATGTGATTTTGGGAAAATGGAGTTGAGGGTGGATGGGTTTTTATACCTTCTTTGGGCTTTGTGTTTAAGCTTCCTGTTCCTGTGCAAAAACATGTCCTTTAATATTCTATTGGCTGTTGTCAGATTCCTATGTGGTCATGTAGGGATTATGTACGGGTCTCTATGGGCAAAAGAAAATGCAAATCCTAGATACGTCAGCATTCCAAGTATCATGTAGAATTAAATCAGAGTCCAAGGCAAAATGACCCTTAAAGTTCCAATTTAATAAAGCAGACATCTTAGCACATCTGGGTTAATCCCAATTCTGGAAATGACATCAGAATCCCACCCAGTTAAAAGTTCATGATCTTGTCCCCACACCCACAATCCATCACATGGTCCAATCTTCTTCCACGCTGGCGTCTCCACCCAGTTGCTTCCGGTCAGGTGTAAAAGTGCGGAGACAAAAGATGACTTTGGCTTCTAGTAAAGAATGATAACAATACATTCCACAATCCTACTCCTGTCTATTCCCCCCTCCCATCAACTATACTAATGAAACAGCATAATGAAATAAGAGAAAGTGTGGCAAGCCACAATTCTAAAAGGAATATAATTGCAGGCCTGACAGATACTTGTTTGAGCTAGTCTAGTTCTCTTTGGTTTATTGTTTATCTGAGCTCCCAGGTTTCTGTGACTTTTAAGTTTGGACTGCTCTGAGGGTGCAATGAAGGGGTTTGTGTTCTGTACAGGTGTTGGGAAATTCCTATTGTCGCTCATGGCTTTCGTCCTGTGTTGGATCTTGGGTGAGGGGCTGCTTCTAATCCTATTGTTCTGCTTTTATTCGCCATCAAACTTTGCTGCAAGCAGTTTTGAAATAATCTGTCTTGAATGGATTACCAAATCTGCATTTTGGTTTCTGCTTGGCTATTAAGAAAGAGTGAGTCTACTTTCTGTCTTTAAGAGCATGTTTTTCCATTTCCAATTTAATATTTCCCAAAATATTTCATTCTTCTGTTGGGGTGGGTGCTGACTTTCTACAACACAACGTGCGCAAACCATCATAACATTATTTAGGATTTCAGAAATTTTTCAACAGAAAAACATTTCTCTAGGTTATTTACACACTATCTTTTATTGACCTTCCTAATTAGAAATCCTATTAGATATTTATGGCAAATCCAGAAGTGAAGTGAACTGGCAGAATTGTTGGAAACCTGCACATCGAAAACCAATCTATTTTCAAAAAAGACTGAACATGTCAAATCATATATTTTTAGTAAGCACTAAAAAGGTTAAGCTAAATAACATTGCATTCAAGTTCATCATAGCAAAAGGGCAGCCTAAAGAAAACAGTTGCATTATTTGTAGTTATTTCTTCCAAGGATGTCTTTAACCTTCATTAGACATCGGAAGAAATATTATTTCCACTCCACTTCCAGGAGAAAAAAAAAAATCAAATTTTCAGAAAGATTGACTATGTACATAAAGTCTCACATGGTAACCACCTTCAAATGTCTGTCCTGTGTAAATTTGTTAAGGTGCTATTAAAAAAAATAGAGCTTCTACTCAAACAATTGTTGGATGAAAAATGAGGGATTATAGTTTTCTGGGGAGGTGGAAATCTAACTTTTTTCTTCTGCAATTTATACATTTTTTGGGGGGGGGGAAATACTTGAAAAGTTTCAAATCTGCTTCTAGCGAACTATGCTGAATGCTCCCATTAAATGCTCAAAATGGAGCTATTTTGAGTTTACAATAAGATGCATCCACACCACCACCACAGTGGTGACATCGACTTGGTCACTCCCACCCAGTCACATGACTACCAAGCCACTCCCACTCAGTCACATGACTGCCAAGCTACTCCCACCCAGTCACATGACTGCCAAGCTACTCCCACCCGGTCACATAACTGCCAAGCCACTCACACTCAGTCACATGACTGCCAAGCTACTCCCACTCAGTTCACATGACTGCCAAGCTACTCCCACCCACCCAGTCACATGACTGCCAAGCTACTCCCACCCGGTCACATAACTGCCAAGCCACTCCCACTCAGTCACATGACTGCCAAGCTACTCCCACCCAGTCACATGACTGCCAAGCTACTCCCACCCGGTCACATAACTGCCAAGCCACTCGCACTCAGTCACATGACTGCCAAGCTACTCCCACTCAGTTCACATGACTGCCAAGCTACTCCCACCCACCCAGTCACATGACTGCCAAGCTACTCCCACCCGGTCACATAACTGCCAAGCCACTCGCACTCAGTCACATGACTGCCAAGCTACTCCCACTCAGTTCACATGACTGCCAAGCTACTCCCACCCACCCAGTCACATGACTGCCAAGCTACTCCCACCCGGTCACATAACTGCCAAGCCACTCCCACTCAGTCACATGACTGCCAAGCCACTCCCACTCAGTCACATGACTGCCAAGCCACTCCCGCCCAGTCACATGACTGCCAAGCTACTCCCACCCGGTCACATAACTGCCAAGCCACTCACACTCAGTGACATGACTGCCAAGCCACTCCCACTCAGTCACATGACTGCCAAGCTACTCTCACTTGGTCACATGATCATCAAGCCACTCCTACCCAGTCATATGACCACCACTCCCACAAAACAGGCCACACCTACAGAATAGGTTCTAAAATTTTTTGAAATCCACCACTGATTCACTCAGACATTTTTAAAACTCACAACCTGTGCACAGCACAGACTCTTCTAGCAGCCCCTCTGACTCTTCCCTCTTCTCCAACATCCTCCCCCACACCCCAGCCAATCATCAGTTCTTTCTTCTTCTGGTTCTTCTCCTGAGAACTTTCCGGCAGCATGGCGAGGATGGGTGGGGCGAGTGAAAGAGCGAACGATGGGAGGGAGCATTCCGGTATGGGGTCTCCTGACCAATGGGTAAATTTCACCATCCGGTACAGCTGTAGCGGTCCGTACTGGTTGAAACCCATCCCTGCCTATACAGCTAATTCATTGATTCTTTTTAGTTGCTTTACCATTTTTTAACATTTATTTTCCATTTAGCTTATAAACATTTAACTGGAATAATGATAACTAATAAATAAAGAAAGAAAAACGATGTTCAATATTTTGTGTACCAGAAACATACAGCCCTTTTGACGTTTACATATTTGGAAAGTGGTATTGCGAAGAAAACTGCCTTTCTTCAGAGGTAGCGGATAGATAATTTAACGAAACATACTGGCCATCATTTGGTAGATTTGGTAGATTTATTATAATTTATAGGCCGCCCTTTTCCCTGAGGGGACTCAGGGCGGCTTACAAAAACACGGGGAAGGGGGTACAAAGACAAAAAGCATAAGACAATACATAATATTAAAAAAATAGAGCACAACATTCATTCATCATTCGGGAGGGGACGAACTAAGATTTTTATCCCCAGGCCTGATGGGCTAGCCAGATCTTGAGGGCCGTGCGGAAGGCCTGGGCGGTGGTGAGGGTGCGGATCTCCACGGGGAGATTGTTCCATAGCGTCGGAGCTACAACTGAGAAGGCTCTCCTCCGCGTAGTCGCCAGTCGGCACTGACTGGCGGATGGGATTCGGAGGAGGCCTACCCTGTGCGATCTGATGGGACGCAGGGAGGTAATTGGCAGAAGGCGGTCTCTCAAATAGCCAGATCCACTACCATGGAGCGCTTTGTGAGTGGTAAGTAGGACCTTGAAGTGCACCCGGAGACCAACAGGAAGCCAGCGCAGCTCACGGAGGATCGGTGTTATGTGGGCGAACCGTGGTGCGCCCACGATCACTCGCGCGGCCGCATTCTGGACTAGCTGAAGTCGCCGGATGCTCTTCAAGGGCAGCCCCATGTAGAGCATGTTGCAGTATTCCAGCCTAGAGATTCTGGAGGCAAACTCAAAAAGATAATCTGTGTTGAATCATAACCAGAGAGGGTTTCCTGAATAATTTTCACATTAAAAGGCAAGACCTTTTGGATGTAGAAAAGATGTGCACCTCTCATTTTAATTACGAAGGAAATGTGACTTTGTCATCAAGAAAGAACAATGAATTCCAGTAGTAGCACTTCAATTTGCATTCTCCGGAGGGCCATTTCATAAAGTTCTGCGCACTTGGAGAATGCAATCAAATGAGACAACTGTCAAGGTCTGTTTAATTTACAAGACTTTCAGCCTTGAGAGTGTCTCTTTCAGTTTCCAATAGCATTATCTTTCATTTCCCTAATTGGTAGAGCAAGAGGGCTACATGCAAAGTCAGGATATTAATTTAGATACGATACTCTGGATCTCCATTTCTTTAATTCGGGTTGACATATTCAATTATGGGTCACTTGGTCAGTGACGTTTGGTTCAAGGGATGTCAGGGAAGAGACTAATCTGTGCATATGGAGTTCACCGGAGGATGGGATCTACAAGTAACTAAATAGAGAAATAGCTGGGGATTTTTCTACCTCTGTGCAAGATTCTACTATTCTACTGTTCAGAGACTACAGTTGGTCCAGAATGCAGCCGCGTGAGCAATATCGGGTGTATCTAGATACACCCATGTTACACCTATCCTCCGCGAGCTGCACTGGCTTCCCATTGGTCTCCGGATGCGTTTCAAGGTGCTGGTTGTCACCTTTAAAGCCCTACATGGCCTAGGACCTGGATATCTGTGGGACCGCCTCCTGCCACATATTTCCCCACGACCTATAAGATCTCACAGGCTGGGCCTCCTCCAGGTGCCGTCGACCGGGCAATGCCAGCTGACGACCCCTCGGGGGAGGGCCTTCTCTGTAGCTGCTCCGGCTCTGTGGAACGATCTGCCCGCGGAGATCCGGACCCTTCCCACTCTCTCGGCCTTCCAAAAAGCCACTAAAACCTGGCTGTTCCGGCAGGCCTGGGGCTGTTGACCCCATAATGAGGTCCAGCCCCATCTAGGACTGAGTATATAGTGTGTTGCTTTTAAATCTATCTTTTCTTTTTCCTATATTTTAGTTTTTATTTTATTCTTGTGTTTGTAAGCCGCCCGGAGTCCTACGGGATTGGGTGGCATATAAATTTTATTAAATTCAAATTCAAATTCTAGCAAGAATCAGAGATTCATGCTTTGCTTTTAGCAGTTAGATAGTACCGGCATTGTGATTCACAACACATGTTTACAAGTTTAATTTCTCCAACAACTGCTCTATTCAAATTAAGTGATACCTAATTCTAGTGCCCTTTTCTGTTAAGGATGGATTGTGTCACATTGGATAATCAACTTTGTGTCACAAATCTTTACTTGGCACTCCAGTTAAGGATTCAGTCCATTAGAAATCTTTTTCCCCTCCCAATGGAAGTCTGCCACAGTACTTGTGAGCTGACACTATCTGCTTGAGATCAGATGCTTGAGTTGGAAGCTACATTGGAACAACTGCAATTATTTATTTGTGCTATGTGCTACATTAGGGTGTGTGTGTGGAGAATTTAACTTTCTTCCTCAGGAATCCCCTTAGGGAGTTCTCTAGTTCTTTCCACTTCCTTTGTATAAGTGGAATAAGAATTTTAAAGCTCTGTCAGATGTAGAATTTGGGGAAGAAAAAATAGCCTCTGGGATGCTCTGGGGATTATTCAGAGGAACAATAACGAAAACAACTGCAGAAACAACACGGAACTTTTGTTAAAGTAGTATTACATTATATAAATTTGCTTAATAGTGTACTCATTAGAAGAATTAATCTTAGAAAATAAATACATCAATGTGTGTTGAAGACATAGTGGAGTTTGGAAGAGATGGCTCCAAAATCATCTGTATCTGAATTTTAAGGCAAACTAACAGTATATAAAGGAAGAAGTGATTATTGTTTCCAGTTAGAAATTATATTCAAAAGCTAATCAAATATAGTCTTATGTTTGGCTAATGGATTCCTATAGGAAAAATTCTGAATCTTGATGTCTAACATCTATATACATAAAAGCAAAAACTACTCATGCGGTATGACAAAACTTGAAATGTGGCACATTATGTTCCTCTTGGCTTCTAGGTGCTCGCTTAGAAAGGATTTTTTGAAATGACCATCAGATCATTAATATTTTTTATATTATTATTAACACACTCTGATGCTAAGGAGTTAGACATTCTACTCCCCCTCCCCACCTGAAAAGAATTCTGTTCCAGCTGCCACTTGGGAGTGGCCAGTGCATGAATCATCCAGCCTGCAGGCTGGGAATTTAGACATTCTACTCCCCCTCCCCACCTGAAAAGAATTCTGTTCCAACTGCCACTTGAGTGTGGCCAGTGCATGAATCATCCAGCCTGCAGGCTGGGAATTTAGACATTCTACTCCCCCTCCCCACCTGAAAATAACACTGTTCCAACTGCCAGTTGGATGTGGATATGGCCAGCATGTGACTCATCATGAGACCTGGGAGTTTGGAGAGGAGCCTGAGAGAGAGAAGGGGATAAGATAGGAGAGGTTTCTGTGGGGCAAGGCTGGAGGAGAGAAGGGGGAGAGGTTTCTGTTGGGCAAGCCTGAGGGAGAAAAGTGGAGAGTGGCAAGCCGCTCCCATCCAGTCACATGGGCGGCAAGCCACTCCCCAAAAGGAGGCCACACCCACAGAGTAGGTTTGAACAATTTTTGAAACCCACCACTGAACTGTAGTTTAGTGTACAATTGTAATTGATATTCCTCAGCAATTCCATTCACCAAAAAATCCAGAACTGTCCCAAGCTAAATTCAGCCACAAGCAAACCAATATAAGCCACAGAACAATGGCAAAAAAGTCCATAGTTTCTCAAACAAAATAAATTCACCAGGCAAACTTAAATCCACACGTCAAGAAAAGGCCAAAGTTTCCAAGGCATGATTCAAATCCAGGCACAGTGTTAATCTAAAGCAAGACAGCTGACAAGTCCAGCGTGTTTAACACCGAGCTATCACGCCCCCTGTATCCACATCCGTATCCATACACATGCACACACACCCATAGACAATTTTGTGATGCACTTTCTTTGAAGAGTGTGTGGTTCTTCAAGAATGTGTTTTACTTCACCAACCCTCGTCTCTGCTTCATTCCCCTCCATCGCTTTCCTCCTTGCAAATGCCGACGAAGACAAAAGATGGGGCTGGAAGGTGACATAAAGGATCGTGTCGAGGCAAATCACAGCTCCGCTTTGTCTCAGTGAGGTGAGCGACCGTTTTTTGTGGCACAGAGCCACAATGAGTCAGAATGAATCAGATTTGCCCTCCAGAGGCTTTCTTTCCTTAGCTAAAAGAAACACGACTTGCTCCTCGTACGAATGCATAAATTTTGCAGACAGGGCAGGGCATGTTATTGTAAGCAAACATTCAAAATTAGTGTTTTACACTGTCAGTTTGAAAAAAATGGTAAACTATTCTATTTGGTCTTTGCTTTCCAAGTGCACAATACATGTAATTAGCTCTTTTTTTCCCCCCGTTTGTTGAGTAAGTAATTAGGACATTTCCCAACGCTGAGCATGTGAAAAAAAACATAATATTCTGAAAGTCTTACACAGGCGCTAAGACAGCTTGTCAATTTAAAGGCTTCCCATCCATTTAGACATAGGGGGCATATCAAACGCAGTAGAATAGTAGGAAAACTGTCATAGCTTCTAGTATTCTAACAGAGATGTCTGTGGGTGAGGATGAAGAATTCAAATTGAATAGTCAGTGAAATGATCCTTTCTTGAATGCAATGCAAGACATGTACAAAAGAGATAGATTTGTCCTACCACATTCCTTCCACCATTGTGTAGAATTTTAAAAGCATATTGTGGCAGAAATATCTGTACCATGCAGGCAAAAACCTTGGTATTAATGGATCACAGCCCCCTTCTTAAAAGCCTGATTCAATGTGGGTGACAGGCACATTATGTGAAGTAGCTAGTCTTTTAGCTTACGCCATTTACGTCAACGTATGTCAATACTTTATTTGTGTATGCCTAACAAAAGTAAGCCTGGAGACCTGATTAGAACTTGAACTGTTTCTAAAAGTTATTTTAGAATAATTGTTCCAGAACTGCTCAGAAGCTCATTGAAAGAGTGTGTACTTTTTCTTGCTGTTTAAATGTTTTCTAGCTCTTTTGGGACTTTTAAACCTTATCAGATCAATTCAGTTTAGGCCTGCTGATTATAATGATATTAATGCTGTGGTTAAAATAGTTGTTGGTATTATACATAAATATTAACAATAGCAATAGCAGTTAGACTTATATACCACTTCATAGGGCTTTCAGCCCTCTCTAAGCGGTTTACAGAGTCAGCATATCGCCCCCACAGTCTGGGTCCTCATTTCACCCACCTCGGAAGGATGGAAGGCTGAGTCAACCTTGAGCCGGTGAGATTTGAACAGCCGAACTGCAGAACTGCAGTCCGCTGAAGTGGCTGCAGTACTGCACTCTAACCACTGCACCACCTCGGCTCTAATTCACATCTTCACCCTATTTCTCATTTTAGATGGCCAGAATGGTCTTGGAAAAGGTCTTTGCCAGCATATATTGGGCAATTTCTTCATATACCCCATGTCTGTTTGGGTCCCAAATGGGTTTTTGTTAGCTTTCAGCATTTTTCTAATGTTTAGTCTAACTTTATGAAACATAAAGATTTTTTTTTAAGGAGATAAGGGTCACTGTTATAATATGGGAGGCCCAGATTAAACAGTTCAAAGTTTATTATTGATCACTGTTAATTTTAATTTTAATTTTTTTTTTAAAAAAATGTCATTGTCAATTTTAATTGGGTTTGGGATATTCTATTTAATTTTTTTAAAAAAACTTTGTATTATGTGTTTCTTTTAATGTTGTATGCCGCCCCTGAGTCCTTGGGAGAAGGACGGCATATAAATCTAATAAACCTAAACCTATTGAATTGAATTTGAATTTGAATGGATTTGTATGCCGCCCAATCCCGAAGGACTCTGGGCGGCTTACATTAAAAAAAAACAATTTAAAAAGCAGCAAATTTAAAATACAAAAACAAAACAGTTAAAAGAATACAACATACCCTCAAGTATTTCAACATTGTGGTATGTTTCTTTTCCCTTCCCTTCCCTTTCCAACATCATATTCAACTCATTAGCAGCAGAATGACAAAGCACTTAAATGTGATTGCTCTTTCTTCCCAATAAAGGGGATAATTGCCAGTGCCTCCTTACTTTGAAAATGAGTGTTGATTGAAGCTAAATGACTTTAGGTTCATGAATATTCATGTGCCATGGCACTGTCCTTTTGGGGTACAAGTATCTGTGTGGTGCTTTCCTCAGCAATAGTAGCTATTGTTGCAGTGGCAAATATGTTTTGTTTTTTTTCCTGGCGAACATGTTTGAATTAGTAGGCAAAGATTCTACAGATCACCTATTATGAAGCATTATTAACCTGAATGGTCTTGGTGTGTGTATTGGATTTGGATTTGGATTGGATTTATTACATTTATATGCCGCCTTTTCCCCGAAGGGGACTCAGGACGGCTCACAATTCAGTCAGGGAAGGGGAAGTATACCAATTTTAATAGCTGGCTGTCATAAACAAGATTGAATGTTTATTGAATGCAATATCTACTACTGAACAGCAAGATAACAAGGAGAAATGAGAAATGAGGATGATTGATTTGATTTGCCATCAAGATGGTATCAAGAATCCACTTAGATATTGAACTACAAAGAAAAAAAAGCTCAGATTCAAATATCTTAAGACTTCACAAAAGTGTACAGCCTCAATGGGAAAATAATCCTTTGAAATCATTTCATGTCAGTGGCCAACACCAGGTCTTAGGGTATTGGTGTATTATGTTGTGGGAAGTTATCACCCAGCCCTCTCCCAGAAAAAAATGAAATATCCTAGGAAATATTGAAAAGGCAGAATATTTCTCTGGATGTGAAAAGAAAGAAACATGTTTTAAAAGACAGAATAGTTGCCTGTAGCTTCCTGCCCATCCCCACTGTTAATGAGCCATTAAGACGGCCGAGCTAGTCCACTTTACATAATAAAGACTTCATCAGCAGCTACAGGAAAGCATGATAATTATTGGCCCCAAACTGACCACATGGCATCTGAGAACTCATCCATACCTGGATTCGAAACACAGCCTAGAGAGTAGCCCCCTGCATGCCCCATGGGAGTCTGACAACCAATCAGAATACATTTCTTACACAGGAACAGGAAACAGAGAGGTGGGACTGAACAGGTTATAAAAAGCCTAGCAAGCCCCTCCCTCAGCCCTTCTCTTCTTCTCCACCAACATTGAAGCATGTGATCACTTTTTCTGTTCAGGGCTCAAGCCATGTGGTCCTGTCCAACAATAAACTCTCTTTCCAAGCAGCCTCCATGTCTCCAGTGTCTTTTTCCCACTTGGAGCCGAACCCAGAAGGACATTTTTTTTCATCAGTGTCAAGATGTATTTGCTCTTGTATCTTTTAAATCACCTCTAATTCATCAGTGGATCCTAGTACTTTGATGATGAGGGGGATTTTTACGTCCCTTTTTTCCTGCTATGTATTATTTAAACCTCTAGATCATGTTCCCCATAAGATACCTTTTTCAAGCTAAAGTTTTCCAAATATTCTAGCCTTTTCTTGTAGGAAGGTGTTCAAGCCTCTTGACATTTTAATTACCTTCTTCTGCACTATTTCTCTCTCTATTCATTTTCAAACCAGATGACAGCTGTACACAGTAGAACAGATGCAGACATACTGTAGACTTATTTAAAAGCATTGGAGTGTTACTATTTTTTTAGTCTTTTCTAAATGATCCCAAGTATGGAATTTATCTCTTCACAGTTTCCATACACTGAGTTGACACCTTCACTCAACTATCATCCAAGTTCTTGTTCCTGGTTTGTTACAGATAGCTCAGTCCTATTAACATCTCCCCAATGTCCATCACCATATTTACTTGAATTTAATTTATTGCTTAGTGAATACTCACATGGATTTTGGAGCTCTTGTTTAGTATTTACCATTTTTAATAGTTTAACGTAATCCAAAAACTGGGCGAACACTCTGCTTATTCTTGTGACAAAATTATTTATGAGCAAGTTCAAATTACCCGGTGCCAACAATATTGCAGTGAGAAAATTGCCAAATTATTCCCATTCAAACTTTTTTTGTTTCTAGCAAATTACACATCCATAGATTCTCTTATCTAATAATTAAGTTTATTCAACAGTCTATGATGAGGAACTTTCAAATGCTTTCTGAACATCCCTGAATGCGATGTTGGCAGAGTTATCTTCATCCATGTGCGTGTCTCTCTTAAAAAAAAAAAGGTTTGTGATTTTTGTTGAATCCATGCTAATTTTACCTCATTAAGCTTTGTTCCTCTACATTCTGTTGCCGGTTGATTGGTTTTAGATGATCATTTCTAACATTTTGCCTGAAGCAGATATTGAGGTAGCATTATATAATTATAATTTTATGTTTACTTGTCTTTGCTTCTTTAAAAAAAATCACATTGAGTCTCTCACAGGCCCTCAACACAGAACCTGATTTGAGTGACCAGTTACACAGCGACTACACATTTCTAGAAGCATTCTTTAGGCTCTGCAGAAACTTTATATCTAGATAGCTGAGAATGGATTAATGGAATCAGTCAATGAAAGTCAGATCCTGATGTGGAAGAAGAAGGCTTTACTTGTTTTTGAACTGTCAGCCAGATCAGTGATGGGATTCAAATTTTTTTACTACTGGTTCTGTGGGCATGGCTTGGTGGTGTGACTTGGTGGGCGTGGCAGGGGAAGGATAATATAAAATATCCATTCCCTCCCCACTCCAGGAGAAGGATACTGCAAAATCCCCATTTTCTCCCAATCAGTTGGGACTTTTGAGGCAGAGAATAGATGAGGGTGGGGCAGGGGTGGGTTCCTACCAGTTCGCACCTATTCAGTAGAACCGATTCGTCAAATCTACCGGACCGGTTAGAAGTCGTTCCACCAGTGGAACCAGAAAGCAGGCCACACCTACAGAAGAGGTTCCAAAAATTTTTGAAACCTACCACTGGCAAAGATCTTGTAACTTGACAGCTTTAAGACTTGAATGCCTCAATGCCAGAGTTTCTGAATAGCTACTTGGACCGACCTAAGTACTAATTCATAATTTCATATCCGGTCACATGGGCGGCAAGCCACTCCCATCCGGTCACATGGGTGACAAGCCACTCCCACAAAGAAGGCCACACCCACAGAGTAGGTTCCAACAATTTTTGAAACCCGCCACTGGGGTGGGGCCAATCAGAAGTGGTATTTACCAGTTCTCTGAACTACTCAAAATTTCCACTACCAGTTCTCCAGAACCTGCTGAATACCATCTCTGAGTCAGATCCTAGAAGACCATCAAAAGCTTGGTTTGCATGCTCTGATTCCTAGTGCATTCAAGAAGGTCAGGCTTTTATCAGAGGTTTGCAAGCCCAAAAGATTTAGGAAAGAAGATATACCTGTACATCTGCTTCCTGAGACCTTCAAAAGCTGTCTAGTTAAAAGCCATCCTGAACAGAGTTCTGGACTTGCATACCTTTGATCCTTGAAATGTCACAATGACAGCTGCTTGGTGGTCCATTGATCTGCCCTGCTTAGCAATAGCAATAGCAGTTAGACTTATATACCGCTTCATAGGGCTTTCAGCCCTCTCTAAGCGATTTACAGAGTCAGCATATTGCCCCCAACAACAACAATCCGGGTCCTCATTTTACCCACCTCGGAAGGACGGAAGGCTGAGTCAACCCTGAGCCGGAGAGATTTGAACAGCCGAACTGTAGAACTGCAGTCAGCTGAAGTAGCCTGCAGTGCTGCATTTAACCCCTGCGCCACCTCGGCTCTGCTTGTTCTTCTTGTCATCAGAATCCAGGTTCTCTAACTCTCTCTACTCTGAAAATTATCATGGTTTCTTCTACTTTATATCAGAAGAAATGTTCTGGAGAAAAGGAGTCCACAGATAGCAATCAGATGAAGACTTCATTTGTTGAAATTTAGGAATGTGGTTTGTGTAACTCATTCTAAAACAGATTGGAGACAATTTTGTGAGATATATGTATTAACTGCAAAAGCCTCTAAGAGCCCAAGAAACACAGTAGTCTGAAATTATCTGAGTGGCTGTATTAATCTTTGTAAATGAACCTTTGTTAATTGGTGATTTTGATAATGCGGGCATACATTTCTTTCTTGTCAGGTAAATTTCTTACAAAGAGACAGAAACTGTGTCTGAAGAGACAGTACACTTAGCAAACAGTTTTAAAAGACATCATTACTTCCAGAATGCTTCCTCGCAAACAAAAAGCTATCTGCCTTTTTATACTGTGTTGAGGGATGGACTTTGGCTGTCTGCAACTGGAAAGCAGGCAAAGAAAATCTGGGTAAATGATGGTGAAGCTGTATTTGAGTTTTTGTTGAGTATCCAGTGGAAAGCAACATCTGGCTTGCTGGGATGAATGCAATATAGCATAATGATCAATTTTATGAACAATAATTTGAAAGGCATGAAAACATAGGAATGCATTGTTAGGAAGTTTGGTATATACAAAATTTTGCATAGAAATATACAGGGCAGCAAAATGATTGAAATTAACAGTACACAATAGAGCCGAGGTGGCGCAGTGGTTAAATGCAGCACTGCAGGCTACTTCAGCTGACTGCAGTTGTGCAGTTCGGCTGTTCAAATCTCACCGGCTCAGGGTTGACTCAGCCTTCCATCCTTCCGAGGTGGGTAAAATGAGGACCCAGACTGTGGGGGCGATATGCTGACTCTGTAAACCGCTTAGAGAGGGCTGAAAGCCCTATGAAGCGGTATATAAGTCTAACTGCTATTGCTATTGCTATTGCTATTGCTAATAGCAAAGTTCTGATATTTATCATGAAGAATTAATTTATGTCTGGATTTGGTATTATATCCCTTCAGATTGTAAACAGAAGCTCAAATTATACCCAACTAAAATATACCCCCCCCCCCCCAAAAAAAAACCACCCCAAAACCAACTTGGTCGCCAAGATGTAAAAAAGATATTGAGAAAGAGCGCAGAGAAGAGCAACAAACATGATTAGGGGACTGGAGATTAAAACGGTTGCAGGAACTGGGTATGTCTAGTTTAATGAAAAGAAGGACTAGGGGAGACATGATAGCAGTGTTCCAATATCTCAGGGGTTGCCACAAAGAAGAGGGAGTCAAGCTATTCTCCAAAACACCTGAGGGTAGGACAAGAAGCAATGGGTGGAAACTAATCAAGGAGAGAAGGAACTTAGAACTCAAGAGAAATTTCCTGACAGTTAGAACAATTAACCAGTGGAACAGAAGTTGCCTCCAGAAGTTGTGAATGCTCCAACACTGAAACTTTTTAAGAAGATGTTGGATAATCATTTGTCTGAAGTGGTGTAGGGTTTCCTGCCTAAGCAGGGGGTTGGACTAGAAGACCTCCAAGAACCCTTCCAACTTTGTTATTCTATTCTATTCTAAACATTGCTTTCAGATAACTACATGTCAGGGAGAAGTGAATTTATCCCTCTTTCTAATAGCTGTTTTCTATATACACAGCTCTGTTGTTTTTTAAACAAATAATCTTTAATTATATATATATCCCCATTATAGTTTGACATACTGTGCATCAGATTCAAATTTACCAACCAGTAAAAATTGGACCTAAAGAAAGAATGCTAACAGCTACAAACATTAGCCTAATGTCTTTTACTTGATGTCTGCAAAACTAAAGTACAGTAGTATTTTCTATGCAGAACATGACATAAGTTTTTCTGAAAGGAGAAATGGTATTGATTATCTATCTATCTATCTATCTATCTATCTATCTATCTATCTATCTATCTATCTATCTATCTATCTATCTATCTATCTATCATCCATCCATCCATCCATCCATCCATCCATCCATCCATCCATCCATCCATCCATCCATCCATCCATCCATCCATCCATCTATCTATCTATCTATCTATCTATCTATCTATCTATCTATCTATCTACCTTTCCTTTGAATTCTATATTTGAAGAAAGCCAATATGGGAAAGAATGCATTATGACCTGGATATGGCAATACTTTTCACTGAAATTTTTTGTTACATGAGGATTGTGTAGTTACCAAAGAGGAGAAAGCATCTCCTAACCACTCCTCCATAAATTAAATTTAAAATTTTAGAAAGGCTGGGCACGTGTGCCAATCATGTTCCATTCTCATATATTCCTAAATTGAGAGCATTCTCAAGAATACAGGATCACCTCACCTTTGGAAAGCTTCAAAATATTCATCAATATTCAATTACAGATAAGTAAATAGCTGAAGAGTTATTTAAATACTCCAATAATGCTTAACAACCAAATATAGGTGACATGAGATGAGATAAAGAAAGGAAAGAAATGGAAAATCTGTCTTAAATTATATAAAATGGAGAAAATGTTAGAATACATGGTGGACTTTTTGTAATAGAAAAAAGTTAATGGAGGATTCATGGACTCTTAATGCAGAGAGGAAAAGAATTTTAATGATCAGAATTATCAAACGCATAATTTATCGATATGCAGGAATAAATGGGAAAACCTAATATAGATAGTATTTGGAGAAGAGAGTTTACTATATTGATTTTAGCTTTCATGTCAAGACCTCAATTTCCTTTCTTTCTTTCTTTCTTTTAAATTTGAAGGTCAGAAGACACCAGTGATGTATTTATTAAGCTCCATGTCAGTTTCTTATGGCTTCAGACCAACAGATAAGTGTTAACCTGAGTCACACTACTTTAGAAAAAGTTCAGTTCTGGAATCTGCTGCCAGTATCAAGACTAAAGAGAAACACACTATCCTCTCACTTATACTAGCATCTTTCTATATACCTTTTCTATTCAATACATTGGGGAGGTGTGAGATTGTGGCTAATAACCTAAGTTAGAAATCTACCCATCGAATCTCTTCTCACTGGCCACAATTTCTGCAATAGCCTCTGGCAAGTTTCAGTATTTCCATACGTGAGATTCTTTTGCACCCTACAATATGGATTTACTTATGGTGATTACTCCCTGAAAAGATTTCTACTATACCCATGTAGTAAAGTTTGTATCTCAGTCCTCAGGGTAGTTACAGCTCAGGTGTAAATGCAATAAAACAACTAGTAAGACCTGTCATTCCCCATAACAGTTTCAAACAACAGTCCAGTGGCAAATTTTGGAGGAAACAAAAATAAATCAATTGAAGGATTTCGCCTTGAAAAACCAGAAATGTCCAAACTTATTTTATTGTCTATTTGGAAGCCCCAAAGCTTGAAAAGATTAAGAGGGGGAATTCGGATTTATCAACTAAGTAAATAACAGGTTCTCTTTTTCCCCCTATTTCAAAGACTGATTGTGGCCTCTGTATTGAATCTGACACTTCACTGCCTCCTTGCCAGAATACCCAGTTAGAACTTTTAAAAGTTGGGGATTCGTGACTTTAAAATGTTCCAAAAGTAGGGGAAAAGTTTTGGAGCATTCTATTAGTAGTACTAATAAAATATTTGTAGCTCAGGGTTGAAATGAGGGGTCCTTCGTGCTTTCTAAGCTTATGTGTTTTCTTTCAGGTATTTCATTACCAAAATTAAGTAACATCAACAGAGCTGGTGAATACTACTGATGAGGTTCCCTGGTTTGGGTAATGAAATGTCTGCAAGAAAATAGGCAATTTTAAACAGTACCAAGCACCCTCTACTAGTAATGGCTGGATTTGTGGGTGAAGTATATACCTCTAATCAAAATGAATTCCCTCCCATTGCTAATAATGGTTTTTAACAAAACCAAACCCCCAAATCTTTCCATTTCCTCCCTTTTGTGTATTTGGGATTCTAATTGCAGTGCCCATATGTTGGTATGTTTCTGATCATGGACAAAGAACTTTGAAGCCACCAATATTTAGACCATAACGCAGTTTGGTATTGTGGAAATTTTCAAGTCAGCAGGTTTTAAAATGAAAAAAAAAGTAACTAAAGCAAAAACTAAAGAAGCTGTAGCATCCTTTCTGGAGGATGTTGTGTTTAAGGAAGTATTTTTTTTTACAAAGCGTTCATTGCTTTTATGATACTTTTAAAATTAATTAGGGTTGCAGCTATCATATTACATGTGTGATATAAAACAAATCTGGTAAAGAAGATTGTAATTTATATGGCAGTTGTAGTTAAAGATGCTAAGTTAGCCAGCTGGAGAGCTGACAGCCTGGGTTTGGGACCTGAACTCCAGGCAATGCGGTAAACTCCCATTACTTGCCCCAGATGCTGCCCACCTACCATTCAAATGCAGGTAGATTAATAGCAGTGGTGGGTTTCAAAAATTGTTCGAACCTACTCTGTGGGTGTGGCCTCCTTTGTGGGAGTGGCTTGCCGCCCATGTGACCGGATGGGAGTGGCTTGCCACCCATGTGACCGGATATGAAGATGCCGACGACACTTGTCAGAACCACCTTAAATTACCTCACACACAGCACTGGCATGCATAAGAATATGATGTAAACTTGTTTTTTTAAAAGGCATCTTTGGTTTGCGTTAAAACAACTTCAACACACGCAATGTTCTGATTGCACCACAAACGCAGGAGTCATCCTTACCTTTCACAGAGGCACTGAGTTTTATAAATAGGAGCATGATAGTGTAGAATAATCATATCCAAGGACCAGTGGTGGCTTTCAAAAAAGTTTGGACCCTCTTCTGTAGGTGTGGCCTGCTTTCCGGGTCCACTGGTGGAACCTCTTCTAACCGGTTCGGTGGATTTGACAAACCGGTTCTACCGAATAGGTGCGAACTGGTAGGAACCCACCTCTGATTAATAGGTACCACTTCGGTGGAAGGTAACATTTTTTCCATGCATCTTTGGTGTAATGTCATGTTGGCCAAATGACCATGGAAATTGTGTTCAGAAAATGCTGTTCCCTCAGCCAAGAAATGGAGATGGGCACCATGCCCTAGAATTGGACACAACTGTACAGTGGAAACCTTCACCCTTTTTAGAGGAATATACCACTTATGAGTGAAGACCTCCCTGGTGTGACATGCAGCAACACAGATTGATTGTGAAGCCTTTCTTTCTCTAAATTTGTACATAAAGAAAAGATCATATGAAAAAAGTCAATGTGGGATAAAGACATAAAGACAAAGAGCCGAGGTGGCGCAGTGGTTAGGGTGCAGTACTGCAGGTCACTTCAGCTGACTGTGATCTGCAGTTCAGCAGTTCTAATCTCACTGGCTCAAGGTTGACTCAGCCTTCCATCCTTCCGAGGTGGGTGAAATGAGGACCCAGATTGTTGGGGGCGATATGCTGACTCTGTAAACCGCTTAGAGAGGGCTGAAAGCCCTATGAAGCGGTATATAAGTCTAACTGCTATTGCTATAATAATATTTTGGTCAAGGACACTTATGATCCATTTCTAATAGTGTGGCAGATAATGGCAGTCCACTTCTAGAACTTGGCTTTCTAACATAAAGGATTCTACATTGTGGTATTTTGTCAGGCTATTAACAGGCGGAATATATCCAGACACATTCTCAAATAAAATATTTAAAGAAATGATCATGGACACATGGAAAAAAGAGACAGAGAATAAATGATCCATCGAACGAACAGCATGGCAGTTCTCTAGAGAAATATTTTAACCTTATGTCAAGTTCCTTAAAAAGTAATGAAATGCAAACTTCTATCTTAGAAGAATTTATAGTTAATATATGCAGTATTTGCAATAATGGGGTACTTGAGCAAAAGAAGGTCAACAACTTACAAACTTTCCTTCAGGCATACATAGCATTAGAGAAGTGTGGTTGAATTTCAAGGTTAACATGCCCATAGAATTGTGTTGTTAGAAAAAGAAAAGGGAAGAGAAAAGAATCGTGATTCCAAGATCCTAAAACTCAGTTCTCACATTATGGGCAAACATTCTAAAGTTAGGAATCGGATGCAGCTTATTAATAAAACTAATCTTTTGAAATTTAACTTTTCCCCAAGAGCTGTTATTATTTCATTTTTTAAAAATGAAAATATCAAGATTCTATCCCGGGAAGCCTAATCGATGTTTAGATTTATTTATTTTTTAAAGTCACGTTTAGCTTGTAGTTTCCACATCTTGGACCTTCTGGATATACTTTCAACACTGACTTATCTCTGTATTTATTTTACTGATTCTGTTTACTAAATAATTTTTGTGTAAATTTTGGGGTTCCTCTTGGCATGTGTGGATTATCAATATCACCCCCATATCACCCCCATATCACCTAACGGGTCTTTGGGAGGTAATTGGCAGCAGGTGGTCTCTCAAGTACCCAGGTCCAATACCATGAAGGGCTTTATAAGTAATAACTAGCACCTAGCGCAGTGCAGAAGAAGAGACAGAACCTTTAAGGAGAACCCAACAGGTATAGAAAACACACTTATATTTCACCTGAAGCATGTTTGCCTGCTCCAAATCAGAGTTTGCAAATCTCTACTAAAATGGTTCGAACGCTTTGTTAAAATTCACAGTGAACACAAAAGCTAAATGCATCTTTTATTTGTTTTCTTTTTCTTTTGTTGGAAGAAAAATCCAAGGATTACAAAGCATAGATTCCTACTGTATTATACCTGGCTTCCAGTTAATTGCCTTGGAAGCAATCTGTGTCTATTATCAAAACTGAAAAAAAATACTCAGATCATTGTCTGAGCCGGGTTAAGACTCTGAAAATGGCAGCCCTCCCTGTAACAGGCTGTTTTTGAAAGAGTTTCTTCATTGTTATCTAACATACTTCCTTTCTTTCAAAGCAATGTAGGGCAACATTTATTAGAAAGGAAGAGATAGACAGAGACATGGATCCTTTGCAAAATACTTTTGCAATTTTCCTGATGTACTGGGAATTTATGAAGAAAGGACGAAGTGTTTTATGCCCAATGGGTATAAGGTTAGGAAGATTGGTTTCCATTACATTTTGCATTTCATTAAATTGCGATGCCTTCTTCTCCCTCCCATGAAACCTGATGACACTAGTTGTTAAATGGTAACATATTTGTCTCATACCAATGAAGGCATATCTTCTTGTCACTCACTTCCAAAATACAAATTAATTGTTATTGGTGCTCTTTAAAGGCTTATTTGGACAACTTGATAATGAGATTGCTTTTAATAGTAGATGGTGATTTGAATGATACAAAAGAAGCAAATGAAATGCAATAAACTTTAAATTCCAACAATATTCAGTCTCTACTAGTGAGACATTTTCAAGGCACAAAAATAATTGTTTCAGATGTAGTTTAACTCAAGTACTTAATGGTTTGGATTAAAATATCTTAAAGGGAACTGCCAAGGAGGATAATTCAGGGAATGCACATAGTGGGAGGCTGCTATAATGAGTAGTTATGTGGTTCTTGGCAATATAATTTGTTGAAATCCTTGATTATGTTTAAGGTTGAGAAGAAAGAAAGAAAGAAAGAAAGAAAGAAAGAAAGAAAGAAAGAAAGAAAGAGGGGGAGGGAGGAAGGAAAGAAAGAAAGAAGGAAGGAAGGAAGGAAAGAAGGAAGGAAGGAAGGAAAGAAAGAAAGAAAGAAAGAAAGAAAGAGGGGGAGGGAGGAAGGAAAGAAAGAAAGAAGGAAGGAAGGAAAGAAGGAAGGAAGGAAGGAAGGAAAGAAGGAAATGCAGGCTAATTGCAATATTTTTTTAAAAAAAAGATCAAGTGTCAAATTAGGAAAAGTAGTTAGACAATTAGAACATTTAAATAATACATTATCAGGATCTAGACTATTATTTTAGTTTTCTCTGAGACTAGACCCACATAATGAGGAATAATAATAACAACAACAACAACAAGGAATGTTGAATACAATTAAATAGTTTCCAGTTAAAACCAATATTGTAGGTAAATAATCAGCCTGGAAACTGACTTGTTATGAAAACTTTGGTACAAGGTTTTTATCTGTTCTTAAAATCCATCAGCAAAAAAATAGCAAAACAAGATGACTTAAAAACTTAAGCATGGTTTTATCAGGATTTCATTAAAGTCAAGAAAGAGGTAGCAGTTAACCCTTATGCTTATGGGATGCACACTGTCTGAATACTGATGTGAATGTTCAAAGTTGCCTTGAAATTAAAAAAAAATGACAATGAAACAAATGGAACTGACTTTAGTTGCTAAAATAAAGGACATTTCCAAGGATTGGAGATTAGTATCCTGTCTGTATCTTACTTGTGGATCAAGGTTTTAGAATTATACATGAAGCTGCAAAATTCTGATTGCTTGTTAAATTCTGTGTCAGATTTTACAAGAACAGTTTTTTTTCCCTATTCCTCAGTTGTCACACAGAGGAGGGAGGGAGGGGAGAAGGAGGATGAAATACGTTGCTAGATAAAACACAGAACTTCCTCTAGAGGTGGTGGATAGAGACAGGAGTGCCTGGAGAGCCTGCCAATTAACCTAATTGGCCAATGCGATCTGTGACTTTGGGGGGAGGGAGTTATTTCTCATTTTAATTAGACTGAAACCATGGGGAACATTTAGAGTTGGTTTTCCATTTTGCCATGCCAATATGATGTACCCAATAAAGAAGTTCTTAGGGGAAGACCTCAGACTAAGAGAGTTGCTTGGGTTTATTAGTCAGGATCATCACAAACAGTAGTTACGTAGAATGACAATGCAGATATTTATTGAATGTTGTGCTACCTATATTAATTTTAATTGTATATTGGTTGTGTTGTGTTGGGTATATAGCCTTGACTCAGTGGTGGGTTTCAAAAAATTTTGGAGCCTACTCTGTGGGTGTGGCCTCCTTTGTGGGAGTGACTTGCCAGCCATGTGTTTCTTTCTTTCTTTCTTTCTTTCTTTCTTTCTTTCTTTCTTTCTTTCTTTCTTTCTTTCTTTCTCTCTCTCTCTCTCTCTCTCTCTCTCTCTCTCTCTCTCTCTTTCCTTTATTTTGTCTCTCTGTTCCTTTTTTCTTTTTTCTTTCATCTCTCTCTCACTCTTTTTCTTTCTTTTTTCTTTTTTCTTTATTTATTTCTCCCCCCCTCTCTCTGTCAGTCTGTCTGTCTGTCTGTCTGTCTGTCTCTCTCTCTGTCTCTCTCTCTCTCTGTCTCTCTCTCTCTCTCTGTCTCTCTCTTTCTCTGTCTCTCTCTCTGTCTCTCTCTCTCTCTCTGTCTCTCTCTCTGTATATGTGTGTGTGTGTGTGGCAGTGGTGGGTTTCAAAAAAAATTGGAGCCTCTTCTGTAGGTGTGTCCTGCTTTCCGGGTCCACTGGTGGAACCTCTTCTAACCGGTTTGGTAGATTTGATGAACCGGTTCTACCGAATAGGGGCGAACTGATAGGAACCCACCTCTGCCTTGACTATTAATCAATGGCGACCACCACTACCACCACCACAACAACAACAACAATGATGAAATGGTAATGATGAAGAAGGAAAATTCCTCTAAGGGCAACAAATGGAGAAATAGGTCATAAAGACAACAGCTTTGTATGGCTTAAAAATAAACCAAAGATAGATTTATTAAAATAAAACAAAGACACAGAAGAGTTACCCCAAGAGGAACTTTTATTATAGCCACCCGCACTGCTATCTGGATTTCAAGAGAACTTATATTTTTGTAAATATTTTTTTTTCTTTGAAATGTGCGCAGCAGAAAAAAATATCCATTACTCACTGTAGCCCAAGATATGCTGAGATATTTTTTTTTAAAGTATACACCTACAAATAATGGAATATTTAATGAGATAAACAGTAGGTTTTCCATTTAGAATCTATCATTATATTCTTATTCTTATTTAGATGTGTTTTGGGCTGGGACCAATCTGCTGCCTTTCTTCCACACAAAAATGCCTTAAACAAATCCCCACAAATCACAGAGGCAACTCAGATGACTTCAAAGTGTAGTTCTCATCTGACAGATCAACCAAAACAATAGCCTAGAATTCTTTTATTGGACACATTCGAAGACTGGGGAGGGGGGCAGAAAATGCAGAATAGATATTCTGGATGTTACAAAATAGACTGCTCATTAAGTGCTGAAAAATGGCATTCTTATTTTAACTTGGAGAACTTACTGACAAAGTTAGTAAGAGGGGGGAAAAAAGCAAGCCTAATTATATGGAACACCTGAATGTATATTTCCTACAAAGCATGGATTTTTTTTCCCTGTGTCTCACTGTGTTTCTGATTATTTTCTGCTTATTGGCATATATACCTTAAACAATAAAGAAGACATAACAAATATGGTAAAGATGATCGCTTTTCTTATTCTGCCTTTCTAGCAGAAATTACAAACAACTGGTTCTTGATTTCATGAGGGTTTTCTGTTCTGACCCCCCCTCCTCCGTCCAGGAACGAAAGCCGAAACCAACGTAAATGAGAATGTTTCTTTTAATCAGTCCAGACTCTCGTTGGCTGCAAGCCACATAAACAAAGAGATAAGCACTCTGGCAGCAAGTCCTACAACACTTGGCAGCAATGCAAACAAACTCTGGCAGCAATCCAGCCTGCCAAGTTTGTTTCATGTTAGTCCTTAACGTTGACTTCTGCAGAAGGGTGTGGCACAAGCAGTCTCTTTTATAATCAGGAGAGGATCTAAATGAGCATCAGCTGAGCGTAATCACCTCTTGTAATTACGCCGTTGTTCTTGACGCTGAGTAACCCTTCGACGGCGTGCATCCTGGAACAACTCACAGGTGTTTTCTGGATCACTCACTCTTGTCTCCTCCCCACTGATCCAAGGCTCATATGCCACCTAGTGGCCAACCAGTCTCTCCTCCTATAATTGCGTAATTGTTCCTGACGCCTATTAGCTCTTCGATGGCGTGCATCCAGGAACAACTCACTACTGGCTTCCGGATCACTCTCCCTTGTCTCTTCCCCACTAGTCTAAGGCTCAGGTGGCTCCTGGTGGCCAACCAGCCTCTCTGCGCCCTGCTCAGAGTCAGAACTCTGTCCAGGGTCCTCCACCTCCTCCAGGGCCGACTCATAAGACCCCTCACTGTCAGAGTCTGTCAGCAGCTTCAACGGCTCCTGCCGGGCCACAACAGTTTTCTAAACCCCAGTATACCCTTGATTCCTAAGACTTTTGACACTCTTTAAATGTTACAACCTTTCCAAGAAAGTAGCAAAAAAAAAGTGATAACAACAACAGCAGCAACAGGCACCTGGCAAAACATTTTGAGAATAGCTACATTTGTAAACAGAACACTTTCTAATTGTTATTTTGTGGGAATTCACAGACAGGTGTCATTGTTAATACTTTGGTAGATGTTGTGTGCTGCAATTATTTTTGAACCACTATGACAGACACTGGGTTTTTCTTAGCAAGTTGGGCTTGAAATAGAAAAAAAGAAAAATGTATTACAGCTGAACAAGTAACTGGAAATCTACTCTAAGGTATTACCTTGACGCTGATGGGTTCAGGTGATACATGATACTTATCTGTAGTGATCTGAGTACCATAGAATAACAATAGAACTTTTTTATTAATTAATTTTAATAAAAAGTAGACTCTACTTTGCTACATGTTTTCAGCACAAATGTATTTTTTTGCCAAACTTAATGCAATATTAAATCATGGAAGGTAGGACTGTGCAAAACTCTTTAGTGAAATTCAGCAGACACTGATTTTCCCTATATATTTTTCCTATACATTTTTCTCCAATACACGTATTATCCTACATATTTTTCCTATTATTTTTTTAAAATCAGGAATCAGTCATAATTCTGATTGTAAATGAAACCAAGAGCTCATGTTATTAATAAAGTAGAGGTAGAATAAAGCATAAGAAGTCCTTGCATTCATTGGCAGAAGAGATGAGACAAAGCAACACAAGAAACTCAATCGTATTTGCTGATTGCAGAATGAAGGTCATTGGTTCACCCATCCAGTCAAGGACAAAATTGAAAGCAAAAGTTAATTCACTGCAGTTTGAAATTCTGCATGGATCCTTTTCAATGTTATTTTTATAGCTTTCCTGAATAATGTCAGAAATGGGAGGGGGAAAACCTTCACTTTCATAGTCTTATATATTTCTCCAAATGACACAAATAGCAAGTGCCATAGCTATGATTAGAAGAATAGTAAGGGTGACAGGGTCATCATAAAGGATTTATAATGGTAGGCTGTAGATTTCTTGTCAGAGATGAATACATGGCAAGCTGTAAAACTGCATTTAGTTAAAAATGCAAAATGTCACTTGGAGAAAATTTCACTTGGCATCAAGGCATTTGGAAAATATATGTACCGATGAATGTACTTCAATATAGATAGATAGATATGACAGAAAAGATTGCCATGTAAACAGTTTGATATTATTTACCTACAGTTCTCCCCTAGCCATTATAACTAACTATAAAAAGTATTTTATATCTTATGTAGAGAGATAAACCATTAGGTCAACCACCTGTACCTCACAATTTGGAAAAAATTTTTTATCCATTTGTATCACACTTGTATCTTCTCTCAAAATAATGTTTTGCCTTCAATTTGGATGATAATTGGTGATTTGATAACAATTGACTACGTATTCAGTGAATTTTCCCAACACAATGACCAGCTTAGAAAGTATTTTGAAAAAAAAAGCTGAAAATTATTAAAATCTCACAAGATCTAGCCGTAATCTTTTGGTTCTGTCACCAGAAGAATTTTAGCAGAATGATAGAGTTGGAAGGCACCTTGGATGTTTTCTAGTTCAACTGCCTGCTCGAGCACAAAACCATACACCAGCGATAGGGAGCCTTTTTTGGCTCGCATGCCATAAGCGGGATTGTGTGTGGGTGTGTTGCACCCATAATGCAATGTGTGACCCCCCCCCCAGCATGCAGGTGCGCATGATAGGCACTCCCCCATTTTTTGCATGCTTTTTTTGCCTTCCCCAGGATCCAGAGGCTTTATAGGAGCCTGAGGAGGGTGAAAACAGCCTCTCCTGCCAACTCGGAGGCCCTCTGGAGGTTTCAGGAGCTTCTCTGAAGCCTCTTGAGGGCAAAAAATGACCCTACAAACAATTTTAGCCAATTTTAGCTCTCCGGAGCATTCAGGAGCCCTCAGGAAAGCCTCCTGAAGTCACTTTCTGGTTTGCTCCTTTATGCTGATAAATAAATAAAGGGATACTAGTATAGATCTATTTCAAGATATTTAGCTCTCATCAGCTAGCCATACCCTTACTGGGATTAGAACCTGTGCTGTATTACATATTAGGCAGTTGTGTTAACCACTAAGCCACAAGGTTCTCCTCCTATATCAGCTGAGCCAGGGAAATAGGTATGTATTTAGTGTCACAACCCCTATTTATCAGCACAAATGCAACACAAATGTAACAAAGGCAACAGTAAAAATATTGGCTTTCTGTCTGGATGGTCTCTTGTGATGAGCCGATAGACAGAGAAAGGAAGCAGTAGGCCTCCTCCCATATTTGGGCATACCAGGGGTTGTTATATTATATATATAACCTGCAAAAAACCTGCATGGCCTAATCCAGTCAGTTTCTAGAAATCAATACTAATCTAAAAACATAATCCACTCCACCCCCAAAATCTTTAGAGCTCTCTTTCCCAAAGTTTGATCTTGAATATTCCACTCCCAACTTTTGGCACAATGGAATGCTTGTGTTATTCCCAGGATTCTTGCATTCTAACTTATCTTCTCCAGTATTCTGCTTAGTGGAAATAATGGCATAAAGAATAATTTGTCTCATTTGTAATATCATTATGAAGACTGAAACTGGCATGTTATGTCTGATTTCTGCTTTGTAACTTTTAAGATACTAATACACATTAATTCCATGATATGCTAATCCTCTGATATTTCTAAGGTTAAAACTAAATGAAATGGCAAATATTGTTGCAATATTCATGTTTTGTCCATTACTTATTTAACAGTGCAATCAAACTAATATGCAATTTGCCTCTCAATGCAGTCTTCCATTCCAAAGTTGTTAATAAAAAATATAATGCACTGATTAGAATAGGCAGCTCCGGTTTTCTTTTCCTGTTTGCTATTGCTTAGTATTTTAATGAGATATAATTGTATTGTTATTAATTCAGATACCAGGCATTTGTGAGCACTCGTAAAAATGTTAATGTACTTGCAAATCATTCCCTATGAAGAATCTTTGGGATTACCAGCAAATTTAGAAGAAAGTAAACTGGGAAAAATCACACTGTTTTACTGTTAATTAATAATTGCTAATTAAATGAATTTATGCATAACTTGTGCATCAAAGGTAAAGTGATTAAACACTCCTCACTGTCCCAAATAATAAGACATATTGTCTTCTCTGGCAAAAAAAAACCCCACCTCTTTCCACCACTAAACATATCTCCTTAATGAAGGTGAGTGGTGGGATAGCACAGAGGAGGGCAATGGTGCCTTCAGATGTGAGGTGGAAGGGCTATGCAGAAAGCAGGACTATTTTGTTTAATTTTGAGATAATTTAACAGACAAAGGGAGTCAATGAAGGCCCCTAAATCCAAAATCTAAAATGAACAACAGAGAAGATGGGTAATTGTTCATCCATATACATATCCTATCAACTGGATAGTCAGTTTGCCCCAATGATTAAGACCGTGACCCGTCAAAACCGCAGTCCACTAAAGTGCGCCCGATTAAAGCGCGTACCTGACGTCATCAGCAGCACGACAAATAAAATTAAAAATAAATTAAATTAAAATTAAAATAAAATTAAAGCAAGCCAATTCACATAAAGGTAAGGGTTAGGTTTAGGGTTAGGGTTAGGGTTAGGTTAAGGGTTAGGTTTAGGTTTAGGGTTACGTTAAGCGTTAGGGTTAGGGTTAGGTTAAGGGTTAGCGTTAGGTTTAGCGTTAGGTTAAGGGTTAGGTTTAGGGTTAGGTTTAGGGTTAGGTTGTTAGGCTTAGGGTTAGGTTTAGGGTTAGGTTTGGGCGGGTTAGGTTTAGATTTACGCATTAATTTTAAGTTTACCGCTCACAGCGTGCTGTTTTCGTCACACTGTGATGACGTCACGTACGCGCTTTCGTCGAGCGCGCTTTAGTCTACCGCGGTTTTGTGGTGGAACTGATTAAGACACCAGTATAGAATGTGAGAATCTGCATTCCTTTAGGCCAGTGTCTGTCTGTCGGTCTGTCTGTCTGTCTGTCTGTATGTATGTATGTATGTATGTCTCTCTCTCTCCCCCTCCCGCCCCTTTCCCCTCCCATTCTCCCTCTCTGTCCCTCTCCCATCCCTCTCTCTCTTTCCCTCCCCCTCCTCTCTCTCTCCCCCCCTCTCTAATTAACCTCACAAGTTACGAGGTAAATTAGTGGAGAAATGGGTATTATGTTGTACATTTGCTGCCTTGCATTACTTATAAAAAGTATAAAGGCAGGATAAAAACCAAACATGAAGGGTTTGAGATGAGCTACAAATATTGCACTTCTAGTCAGGGATTTGGAAAAAAAAAGGCCATAATGGATTGCTCTGGAAAAGAATATGATGGTTTTGCTTTCAATGAGATAGCAGGAGGAATGAAAACTACCTAGAATGCATCTACTCTGTAGCAAAAATATATAGAGCTGCCATTATTTGTAAAAAAAAAAATGCATCGTTGGCATGTATTCTCCTTTAGATTTTTTAAAAAATTTTTTAAAGGTCTTCAGTAACATTTTTTCTTTTCTTCTTAATGTTAAGGATTTCAGAATAGCCCAAACTCATTATCATTGCATAATAATGTGCAGTTCAGGTTTCTCAAATACAAGAACAGAAAACTCTAAATAATAATGAGAGGCAGGAATAACCTATAAGAAATTACTAAATATGTAAAGATTTGGGCCTCGGGCACTAAGATGTGGGAGAAAATATCTCACAGTATGGAACTCGAAATAGCAATACATTCAGAACACGCCAAAAACTGTTTCTAAATTGAACAAGTACTTTATACTGCCTTTGCTGACAAAACATTGTACAGAGAAAGAAAATGAGGAATAGTCTGTGTAGGGACACAGCTTCAAAAACACAGAGAGGTATGAGAACAGATTCACAAACCATGTAATAGAGTATGAGAGAGAGAGATTGTAAAAGGCAATTGTGCCAGATTTCAAGTTGACACAGTTCTGAAACTCTTTTTTCTTTCTGAATCTACTGCTGTATTTTATCAAATCAAATGAATGGCAAGCGATTAAATTGCTATGCAAAATGTAGAGAGCTACATTCAACTCGCATACTTAGGAAAAATGAAATTGACTTACGTCAGAACTGTAGAAAATGATACCTTGCAAAGATGTCAAAACATCCTCAGGTTAAAGCTGAAAAGACAAGGAAAATCTCCTCCTTCTTCTCCTCCTCCTCTCCATTATGAACACTGAAAAAAACTGCTTGATTGTCTTGATTATATATTTACTCAAAAAAAATTGCTTTCTGGTAGCTCAGAATATTATAAAATTATACTGATGTTAAATTGTTCCAAATAACAACTTTAACATAAAAAATAAATGTTCATCTGAGTCATAGATAATTGATATTTATATTGCTGATTGTCTATCAGTGTGCTTGTTAATATAGTTCAGTCTTGAAGAAGAAACATTTTACTCCCTTTCAACCTCTTCAAGTTAAAAGAAATGCAGACTAGAGAATTTTTTTTAAAAAAATGCTGCAGCTTCAACTTTATAGAGTTGTCACCTTCCAAACCTCATTGTTAGAATGGTATGATCCGATAGAACTCAATATTCATTCATTCATTCATTCATTCATTCATTCATTCATTCATTCATTCATTCATTCAATTGATCTAACTGTCCATCCCACATTTGTGACACTCCAATTAAAGTGTAATTAATGGAACACACACACACACACACACACAAAAGCAACATTACAAACAATGCAACTATTAAAACAATGTACAAAATTAAAAACTATAAAGCAATAGCAATAGCAGTAGACTTATATACCGCTTCATAGGCCTTACAGGCCTCTCTAAGCGGTTTACAGAGAGTATAAAGTACAATAATCAAGAAAGTATAATAGTTCAAGAACCATTTTATGGATTCCACATCATTGTGAAGATGCAGCATAGGAAGGAGGACTCCAGGAAGAAAAGCTAGGAATGCTGGCTAGAAGAAAGCTAGTGAAATGTGGAACAGGGATGGAAAACAGGATAAGAAAGGGGTAAAGATCTCTCTCTCTCTCTCTCTCTCTCTCTCTCTCTCTCTCTCTCTCTCTCTCTCTCTCTCTCTCTCTCTCTCTCTCTCCCTCTCCCTCTCCCTCTCCCTCTCCCTCTCCCTCTCCCTCTCCCTCTCCCTCTCCCTCTGTGTGTGTGTGTGTGTGTGTGTGTGTGTGTGTGTGTGTGTGTGTGTTAAATTGTCTAAAAACAGGACTTCCGGTTGGGCGGGGCCTCAGGGGGTGTTGTTTTTAACAGCTCTGGATTCTTGGCGCAATACTGGAAGAAGGAAGACTTGCCTACTATTCAAGAATGGACACTGAAAGTAACAAACCTAGCTGAGAGGGCTAAAATATCAGCATATCTCAAGGACCACTCAAACGAGAGATATAAACTGGAGTGGAGAAGATGGATTGACTATACTCAAAATAAACATGGGACTAAGGAATTCCAGATAGTTTATGACTAAAGAAACAAGGAATGATATAATTTGTTTAGAGCTAGCCTAGCAAGGAGGAGTTAAGGCTCAAATGAAAGAGAATATTAACTTTTTTAAAAGTTTATTTTAGAACGTTTTTGTTAAAGATTTATACCCTGTATTGGTTCTGGGAAGTCGGGGGGGGGGGAGGCGGGGGGGAGGGGGGAAGTAAATATTTGTAAAACTTTTTTTCATTAAAAAAATTATTTATTTATTTATTAGACTTATATACCGCTTCATAGGGCTTTCAGCCCTCTCTAAGCGGTTTACAGATTTTTTTTTTTTGTCTAAAAACAGAATAAATGAAAGCATATATAAGTGGGACTCTATTATTGGGAGAGTATAAGAAAACATAAGCTCCCATAAATTGATATCTGGACACCACAGGTGCAACCAGGATCATGCATGTAGACAATGAACAGAGGTTTCCAGGTGAATTTCTTAAAATATGTTGGTGGGAATGGAAAAAGGAAAAGGAACAGGTGAATAGAATATTTAGAGCAGAGATGACTAAACCCCTTGAAAAATAAGGGTTGGGGAGGACAAGCCTTATCAGATTTATTGACCTCGTCAAAAATAATTACTACCCCCTAAAATGAAACATAATGACTCTTGCTCATAGTAGATAACCTTGAGCTAGCAAACCTTTTTACACTGTCCATCTATAATATGCAGAATTTTGAACTCTTATCTTTAGGCACCTCAGGAGCCTGAAATATCACTGATGATATTCCTAGAAATCAGAAAGGGGAAATACTGTCAAATTGTATCTGTTTACTATTGATCCAGTAGTATTTCTGTTTACATTTTAAAAAAAAGTTGGAAAAATAAGATGCATTATTTTTCAAGTAAATTAATGAATCGAAGAGTATTCCTAAAAGTAGAGAGGAGGGAAAAAAAGACTTCAAAGTGCTTAATGAAAAGAGCCGAGGTGGCGCAGTGGTTAGGGTGCAGTATTGCAGGCCACTTCAGCTGACTGTTATCTGCAGTTCAGCAGTTCAAATCTCACCGGCTCAGGGTTGACTCAGCCTTCCATCCTTCCGAGGTGGGTAAAATGAGGACCCGGATTGTTGTTGGGGGCAATATGCTGACTCTGTAAACCGCTTAGAGAGGGCCGAAAGCCCTATGAAGCGGTATGTAAATCTAACTGCTATTGCTATTGCTATCTATTACAGATCTCAACATCTCAGTAATAGAATCACTGGAATTACACAATGGAATAATTATCTGTGAATTATAAACAGAAAGAAATAGAGCTATTTAACATGGTGAACTTGTCATGTATTTTTCCCCCTGCTGAATGAAAAGGGCAATGAGTAGTAAGATGCTGTACAGGGGAAAAAAGATTATTAGGGGGAAAAATGGCAATGCATATTACATTACAAAATGCAAGCTTTTTTTCTGAGATACACAGACAGACAGAAGTATGATAGATATTTCCATAAAATGCTCGTGATTTCTTTTACTGATTCATAAGGCTGAAAACCATGGAAAAATGGAAATAATGTTTGCAATTAGAAAAATTAATAGAATGGAACAGTTAAGAGATACTCTCACTAACTCTTTCAACATTTATCAACTTTTCAAGAAACTGATTGCTTGGTAGACATGTCAAAAAAGACAAAAAGGAAAAGAAAATGGATCCAAACACATACTTTGCTGCAGTGTTGTTTTTTTTAATGTTAATTTGAAGCCAGAACTTTTTGTTTATGATTAATGGATAAACAGTTACAGTAGAGAGAGAGAGAAAAAAGGATGATTATTGCAATATATGATCAGAGCAAAGAAATTACTCTAGATACAGAGTTGGAAAGAGTCAACACTACTTGCTATGGATTAGTGAGGTTGACAGATTTTGCTGAAATTGATAAATTAACTTTTTTGATTAGAGAATAGAAATTATTTATATTTATTGCTAACTGGATTGAACATGGATTTCTTTGCATAAAAATGAAAAAAAAATGAAGTTGTGACATGGTTTGATGATTTGATAGAATAAATTATATAAAGAAGAGTAAGATGGTATAACTTTAGAGAGAGAGGTCAAAATACACTTATGATTGGTGTGAAGAATATATTGGAAATTCTTATGCTTTTTTCTTTTCTATTTTTCTTCAATATTTTTTTTCTCCTGCACTTTTTGCTTTCTCTTTTCTTTTCTTTCTTCCTTTCTTAATATCTGTTAATCGCTGTTAGCGTTTACCTTCTGGTTTGAATGGTTTTTTTTTTTTTTAGTAAAAAGTATACAAAAAAACAAGAAACTGCTTGTTTATCAGATTTATAAATATAGACGAGACAAGAGTAATATGAACAGAAAATGTGATTAACCTGCATAGAAAAATCTAACTAGGTTTGAATTGAACTGTGTTCTCTCTAAAGAAATAATGCACAGCTTAAAAGATATCCTAGACCAGTGTTTCTCAACCTTGGCAACTTGAAGATGTCTGGACTTCAACTCCCAGAAATCCCCAGCCAGCATTCGCTGGCTGGGGAATTCTGGGAGTTGAAGTCCAGACATCTTCAAGTTGCCAAGGTTGAGAAACACTGTCCTAGACAAAACTAGATTTTGTGCAATTGTTTGTAACGACTCTTTGTTGTAACAAAACTACTTTTTGTAATATATACTATATTTTCAAAGAGATAGCAGAACTCTTTGAAAAGTATCATTTGAAAGTTTGTCAGTTTCATTACAATGCTATTTATTAAATATAATTTGATATTCAAATGGGAATGAAACCTGCCATTTCAATTGGGAACTCAGCTAAACTACTGTTATCTTTAAAACCCGAAGAGTCTGCACGATACAGTACATGGGCTGCTCATTTTCACAGAAAATATTAAATCCTTGATAACAGCCACCAATAGTTACAATCAAATGTATAGAAATAGAGAAATATATCTTATTGGTGATGACCTTATGCTTGTTTGAGTGATGATATCTTCCATCACAGGAAACATTTTTGCTCTATCAAACCATGTTTTATTAGGGAAGGGAAGGTTTAATAAGTACTGTTTATGATGTAATTATTTTAGAGAACATTATGCATTAGGGCACTTTTATGTTTCATATTGCTGTTCAAACTTTTAAAATTGTATAGCATTACACAATGATCCTTGTACAATTTAGGCATGGCAACATTAGAGCTTAATTTGTCTCATTTTGCAATAAAATTAAAACAACCTATATGAGAAGTACTTGATTTTTGAAAAGTGGATAAAATGTTCTACATATCAACCAGGATAAAAATGTGCAAAATTCACTAAATGCCTGCAATCTGATAAGTAATAAGTATTGACCCAAACATTAAAAAAATCTTATCTAGATTTTTCCTATTTATTTTACATTTTTTTAAAACAAATCTTAAATCTATGATTCAAGTTTTCTTTCACTAAGAACATAAAGAAAGCTTATCTAGTTTTTTTCAGATGTGGTCAATTTATAGATGTCTAATAGCTTAAAAGTGGTTAACAAGCAATTTCCAAAAGTGATTAGACATAGAAGTTTGCAAATTTAGTGTTCTTGACATGCAAGTAAGATGGTTATTCCCATTTTTTCCCAGTGTTCAAACCCCATTGGGGACTACTGCCTTGTGGTCTTATCATTAGAAATAAATGTTTGGAGGACATTTGGATGATATTTCATCTCTTCTTATCCAGAAAGCTTCCAAAAAGTCAGTCCACTCACTGACCTTTTATTATTTGTCACTTTTTTCACAGTCTTTAGTTCACAGTTTTTCCCTGTAAAAGTCCCAGATTTTGATAATATCCGAGCAACAAAAATATCTTAAATTAAAGCCAGTGAATGTAACTGTTATATATTTTGCAGAAGGTACTGCTAAGGAAATGTAATTTTATTAATGATCTTCCTGTAAAATTAAAAAAAAAAAAAGAAGTCTGTTTGAAATTATTGGAAATAAAATCTAATAAGATTCTATTCGGAAGCTGTTTCCTGACCTAGTTCTTTGTCATTAATTTAGACATTGCACATTATGGTGTTGTGTTATAACTCTTTTTCTTTCTGTTATATTCTGTTTTCTGACAACAATCATTATACCTTTCTATTTCTAGCCATTTAGCTATTTGCTTTATTAGATTACATCGGAACTTATATCTGGATAATTTGTTAGAGAATATTTATTAGAAACACAAGTCCCCAATTTTAATGTTTCTCTCAATTTTTACTTATGTTTACTTTATGTTTCCCCCTAATGTCCCCAATTTTAATGTTTCTCCTGATGTACCCAATTTTCACTTCCATATAACAATGTTAAGGCTCCGCTAACCAACTTGCTGAGACAGAAGAGGCTACTTGTATAAGAGGCAAAATGTTTCAAACCAACAAGAAAATAAATCCAGTTGCGACGACTCAACTCCAAACAACTCTATCTGGATGATTGAGAATCTTCACCAACATCAGGTTGCACAAGTTCATCTTCATGTTCTACATTTTTTTAAATCGTGCATGTATAAGTTGCATTCATTTAGTGTAAGACAAGATAAAAGCACCATCTGAAGTTCTCTAAAGGAAATCTAAAGCATCCTGAGACTGAACCAGAAAACACAAGCATCATTTAGGCAGGAAAAACACATTTAGGGAAATGTAGAACAGATTTTGTGCAGCAATAATTAAGGTACTTCTAAGCAGTCAAAAATACTTTTATTTCCCTCATAGGTACGACCAAATTACAACGAACCAGCTGAGTGCAATTTAAAATGGCTTAATTTCTTCCTTCTGTATGTTATGAAGATTAAAGGTATGCAAAGAACTATACAGAAGGAAGCATCACCTTCCAAATAATGTCAGGAAGATATTTCCAAACTTTTTCTCCCTTGGTGTACATTAACTTTTATCTTAAAACCTAAACTGTTTGTGAGGGTTGTTTTTTTTTAACCTATTCCTGAGCTCAGATAATTTTGTGGATCATTTCCTCTCTTCTTTGTAGCCAGTTTCCTTCTTTGGACAGAAATCCTAGTACTGGGATAGGTTTTTTTTTTTTAAGTACTTTCTTGGGATTGTCAATACTACAAAAAAAAAGTGATTTTGAAATTGTGTTGATGAATCTAAATCTAGAATTCTGGATAGGAAAATTCTGACTGTGATCATTTCCCCCAAACTAGTAGCTACAGTCAATGATATCGAATTGGAACAGGCATACAACATAATGGCATTTCATATTCCTAGCCCAATATATTAGTACCAGAGAAACATAACTAAATTTCTTGTGTATGTAATGGTCAAAGAAATAAAAAGCCTGTATTCTAGTTTATGATGATAACATTGTTTCAAATCAAAGAACATAGCAATAGCAATAGCAGTTAGACTTATATACCGCTTCATAGGGCTTTCGGCCCTCTCTAAGCGGTTTACAGAGTCAGCATATCGCCCCCACAGTCTGGGTCCTCATTTCACCCAATTCGGAAGGACGGAAGGCTGAGTCAACCTTGAGCCGGTGAGATTAGAACCGCTGAACTGCAGATAACAGTCAGCTGAAGTGGCCTGCAGTACTGCACCCTAACCACTGCGCCTCTTAGCATATTGAGAAAATAGCAATAGCATTTAGACTTATTTAAGTCCTCCTGGATTCACAGCTGAGTTTTGACCACCACTTGTCGGCTGTGACCAGGGGGGCATTTGCCCAGGTTCGCCTGGTGCGCCAGTTGCGGCCCTACCTGAACCGGGAGGCTCTCACAACAGTCACTCGAGCCCTTGTGATCTCTAGGCTGGAATACGGCAATGTGCTCTACATGGGGCTGCCCTTGAAGAGCATCCGGCGACTTCAGCTAGTCCAGAACGCGGCCGCGCGAGTGATCATGGGCGCACCACGGTTCGCCCATATAACACCAATCCTCCGTGAGCTGCGCTGGCTACCTGTTGATCGTCGGGTGCACTTCAAGGTCTTACTTACCACCTACAAAGCGCTCCATGGTAGTGGATCTGACTATTTGAGAGACCGCCTCCTGCCAATTACCTCCCTGCGTCCCATCAGATCGCACAGAGTAGGCCTCCTCCGAATTCCATCCGCCAGTCAGTGCCGACTGGCGACTACGCGGAGGAGAGCCTTCTCAGTTGCAGCTCCGACATTATGGAACAACCTCCCCGTGGAGATCCGTACCCTCACCACAGTCCAGGCCTTCCGCACAGCCCTTAAGAACTGGCTATCCCGTCAGGCCTGGGGATAGGATTACTCTCACCCCGCCCGAATGTTGAGTGAATGTTGTGATTTTATGGTTAATTTTCTTTTAATCACGATTCTTTTCTTTTTAAGTCTCGTCTTGCACTCCCTTTCCTTCACTGTTGTGAGCCGCCCTGAGTCCCCTCAGGGAAAAGGGCGGCATATAAATTCCCAATAAAATCTATTAAAAAAAAAAATCTATTATTTACTGTTTCAGAGTGCTTTATGGCCCTCTCTAAGTGGTTTACAGTGTTAGCATATTGGCCCCAACAATCTGGGTCCTCATTTTACCAACCTCGGAAGGATGGAAGGCTGAGTCAACTTTGAGCCGGTGAGATTCAAACTACCGAACTGCTGGCAGCTAATAGTCAGTATAAGTCAGCAGAAGAAATCCTCAAAAAAGAACAGGTTGAGAAAGTCCTCAAAGAATGCTAAGACACAAACAGGTTAACAATTGTGGATTACAATTAAAAAGTAAAAAAATAAAAGAGGCAAGAAACAGAACAAAGATAACATTAAAAGTCAGTCGGGGCTCAACCTTCACCCTAGCTTCCTGAACACAGTCACGGTGGGAACAAACTGGATCTCTGGAATTGTTGCAGCAGATTGAAGGTTTGGTTTTGCAATCTACTTACGAAAGACCAGGACTCGAGACCATGAAGGTTCAAGAGAAAACAGGTTTATTTGATGCGCCAAGAGTTCAGTGTGATTGGCACCAAGACTGAACTGCCGGGGCTATTTCCTGGCAGTGATTTTATACCTTTTCATCAAACATTGAAAATCAGGAGGCGTTACAATAGGCGTATACATTTTGAAGGTCCAAGCCCCTGCTGAGGTCAGGGAAATACATTTTGGAAAAGTACAAGTGCAGAAGTTCCCAGTTAAAATAGAGAAATGAATCTGGTTACTCATGAAACAAGACAGGAAAAGTGCTGATATATTGCTAAAATATTGCTGAGAGAATGCCCACAATACGTTGTCATATGGCTATTTTGATCTATCCTTACACCCACAGTACTTCCTGTCCCACTCTTGTGCAAAAGCTTGCTCTGGTTTCTGTAATATTTGCAATAGGAAAAGAGGAAGTTAGGAAAATGACCCAGAGTGAGGTTTGATTTATAATATTCAGCATATTATAATTTATATTATTCAGCATATTAGAATCACCTAACCTGGCCAGCCACTGGTGGGTTTACCTGTGCACCCCCTCCTTCATCAGAAGAATGTCACTCCAGAAAGCCAGTATTTCAACAAAAAGGAACACTTTCTGAGTCCCAAAAGATTGATAACACTTGATTGATGAGATTGAAAATGCTTGATAGATGCACGCCCACTCTACACCATCTCACTAGATGAACGTAGAGAATCCCTTCAATAACTAAGACCTGAAGCCAAGGACTTTATAAATAATAACTAGTATATTGAATTGCACCTCAAGCCATCTTAGGAGAAACATGGAGTTAAGGTTCTGTCATGAATTTCCAAATTATAATAATAGTTGTTCTTCTTTCAAACTCTCTGGCTAACTATCCAACTTTTTAAAATGTAAATGAAATTATTATGTCTTTTTATAACAACACATGATTCTTGTTGATCTTTGTTCTATTTTTTTATGAACTTAAGTTATGTAAAATTATTTTTGCAATGATTTGAATATATACAAGAGCCGAGGTGGCGCAGTGGTTAGGCTGCAGTACTGCAGGCCACTTCAGCTGACTGTTATCTGCAGTTCGGTGGTTCTAATCTCACCGGCTCAAGGTTGACTCAGCCTTCCATCCTTCCAAGGTGGGTGACCCAGACTGTGGGGGCGATATGCTGACTCTGTAAACCACTTAGAGAGGGCTGAAAGCCCTATGAAGCGGTATATAAGTCTAACTGCTATTGCTATTGCTACAAAAGGGAATATTTGTGGAAGAAAGAACTTATTAATTGTCTTTGTAACTAAAGCATATCCTCCAGGGCCGACTCATAGGGCCCCTTGCTCTCGGAGTCTGGTGGCAGCTCCAACGGCTCCTGCTGGGTCACAACAACAACCTAAAACATTTTTTTTAAAAAAGATCCAGCAGGGAGAATGAGGGGATATCATTCTAGAAGCCCAGCAGTGCAACAGAGAAGACAGACTTTCTGGGTCCCATAAGACTGATACTATTTGATTGACAGGACCTGAAGCACACCCACTCGATTCAACGTCACTAGATGGAGACTCACTGAACAGGAACTGTGAGTACAGGAATTGTGCACACTCTTGAATGGGCAGCTGTAACTTTATCTATGTTTGAAAGTAGAATATTTCCAGATCTAGTTGACCTAGTACCTATATTCCTATTGATTGTATGGTCATATCAGGAAGAATCAAGTTTGTGTTCACTTTTATAGAAGTAACATTATAAAACTTTTCTCCTCTACCTAGAAAATGTCTAGTCACGTAAATGCTATCAACTAGAGAAAACAATGGATGAAATAATGTTTCTTCCCGATACACACATATCTTAGAAGTTGGGCAAATTCATTAAAATAAACTGCCACAATATCTCTTGTTTATTAGACAAAAGCTGAAATCTTTTGTGTGAACTGTAATCATTTTTGTTTATGTCAGTCCTTGCAGATGGGCAAAGATAGATCACAAGATCTCTTAAACCAAACATATTTCAACAATAAGAACGGAAGCCTTTGCTCATTACGATTAGGGAAGGCATTTATTTCTTAATACCAACCCTGAACATGGCTTGGTAATTATTTATGAACTGTAGGCTTCTTTTTATACTGTGATTGTTGCTTTCTGCATGTAGTTCTCTTTTTTTTGCCAGGAATAAATAAGAAGTTAGTGTCACCTTGACAACCTAGTTTGTAAGGGGGGCCTATGTAGAGAACTTGATCACAGAGAATGGTTGCTAGTGACTGTCCCCATAAACATTTGCTGCCTTGTCTTCCATAAATATGTGGTAACATAGATACTGGCTCTGTTAGCATTCGCTCATCAATCTTTCATGCCCCCAGACCAATAAATAACCCAGCTGCTAAAAGCATGAGCATGAACTATTCCTAAACTCTCTAATCCCAGGCAAGGTCTGAAAATATATTACTAAAATAACCTAGAGACATTATAAGAAATAAATATGAAATTGTTCAATAGTAAGCAATGTTCCACCCTTTATTCCTGAACATTCTGTCAGGCCTGCAATTATATATTCCTTTTAGCATTTTGGCCTGCCACAATTTCTCTTATTTCATTATGCTGTTTCATTAGTATAGTTGATGGGAGGGGGGAATAGACAGGAGTAGGATTGTGGAATGTATTGTTATCGTTCTTTTCTAGAAGACCAAGGTCATCTTTTGTCTCTGCACTTTTACACCTGACCGGAAGCAGCTGGGTGTGGATGCCAGCATGGAAGAAGAAGATTGGACCATGTGATGGATTGTGGGTGTGGGGATATAAACTTTGTCCTCAGGATTTAATTTTGATTTTCCTTGCTAAATCAATTGGAGCTTTTGTTGATTAATTTACCAGTTGGTATTATGGTGTAATAGAAATTGATGAAGTGCAGTCCTAGACTTAAGATGAGTATTTATATTACTTTTCTGCTTGCATTTTAAAGACTGACTACCATATTTTATCATTTTAGTTAGGAAAATATTCTTAAAAGTAACTGAGCAGTGTTCTAGATTGTCATTGAATGATTTACAGAAATAGCCTTTTATGACACTCCAAGTCACTTCCATGGTTTACAGGCAATCAGATTGGATTTGGTGGGAAATAAAAATAAAGGTGTCAGTTGTAAGATATCAGATAATTGATATTGTTTATCTATTTCTTTTTGAAGATCCTTGCCAAGGGTGAAAAAATATCAATAATAATAAATCACATTTCAATTGGAAATATGATGGCTTAAAATATGTTATAGCGAAAAGTTTATTTGGCTTTATGGCAATTAATTTTCTACAAAGACAGAAATACCGTGACATAGAGTTAGCACTGTCCATATGAATCTAAAGGAAGGAGAAGGAACAACTTGTGTTTTTCAGAGATTTGGTCTGGATAACAGGGTCAGATATTTTTAGATAATGACAAATTATTTCACATTGTACATATTTTATTTTATTGTTCTAGTTCATTATTAGATTGAGATGCCTCCCAGGACAGCTGGGGTGGGGGGGGGGGCATTTCACAAATTAAAGCAAGGCAAAAATATAGAAAATACAAAGCACAATATAAAGAATACAAGATTGGCATTTATGTGAAAAACACATTATATATAGCCTCCCTTCTTAAAGCCATAGGAGCACAGAAATAGCAACACACATATAGTACATTATAAGACATCACAAGATACCCAATCATACTAAGCAATAGCAATAGCAATAGCAGTTAGACTTATATACCGCTTCATAGGGCTTTCAGCCCTCTCTAAGCGGTTTACAGAGTTAGCATATTGCCCCCAACAATCCGGGTCCTCATTTTACCCACCTCGGAAGGATGGAAGGCTGAGTCAACCCTGAGCCGGTGAGATTTGAACAGCCGAACTGCAGAACTGCAGTCAGCTGAAGTAACCTGCAGTGCTGCATTTAACCACTGCGCCACCTCGGCTCTTAGCCCCTAAGCCCCTACTAGCAAGTAACACTCCAGGTACCTTAACATGTCTTTACTAATATAGATTATAGTTGATAGATGGATGGATGGATGGATGGGTGGGTGGGTGGGTGGGTGGGTGGGTGGGTTACTCTAAAGGGTTACTATTGATAATAAATATAGATATTGTTTTTTTCTCTAATCAAAGAGGAAATTAGTAATGTCATTCTCACTCCTAGTAGTCTCTACAGGTTCCATCATCTTTATCAACTATTCCTCTGTTATAGGTACTCATCCCTTTCCACCTTTGAGTACATATTATATTCTCACTGCAGCTGTCAAATGTAAAAACAAAGTTCCAAAGCCTTTTTTTTTCCTACTTGCCTGTCCATTAGTTCCAAAAGAAAAGTCTCTGGTTTAAGTTGTATTTTTTAAACTTTAAAATCTACTGAATTAATGCATGTGTTTATAGCCACAATGTTTGGCTTTCTTAGCAATAAAATGTCCCTTCGTTGTTGTTCTTCAGAACATCTAAGAAGAATATTAAAACCACTGAAGGGAAATTACCAAATATAATTTTGATGTGATGGATACCTTAGGGTTTTGGAATGCATGGAGAGAGAAAAAAAAATTATAATTCTAAGGAATACACTTATTTTTCAGAGAGTCGTAGATTCCTTTCAAGAATAGATATGATTTGGATTTCAAAAGTAGAGATTTTATCGAAACTCTTTTCTGATCATAACCCCTTGACTTGAGACTGCTTCACAAAGAAAAGCTACTATATTTAGATGGAAATTAAATGAAATGTTACAAAAAAAACAACAACAGTCAAAGATTGTAAAAAAAAAAAAAAGATTAATTGAACTTTGAAAAATAATTTAAATACCGGTACAAATTTAAGAATGCCTTGGAATGCAAGTAAGGCTCGTATGAGGGGATATTTTAACACTATAATATTCAACTCAAAAGCCAAGAGAAAACATAGATAATTTTGGATGAGATTAAAAAGAAAAGAAAAAGAATTAAAAGCGATTCCCAGGAAAGATAAACATCTCCCTTCAAATTAAATTTTTACCGCAACACCTGTCAATGTTAACAGTGAAAGAAATGGAAATAAAAAAATACGTCAACAAAGAAAAAAAAGATCTGAATTTGAAAATGAATCTGGAAAATGGTCCCATAAGTTGCCTTCTGGTATAGAATTGTGTCCCAAAGTTTGCACAGCCCTGTGCAAACATAATCACCACTGAGTTTTGCATTTTCTGTAAATTGTAATGATTTCTTCTCCTAGTAAGACTAATTTGCATGCTATGTATTAGCCCTTCTGAAGTCAGAGAATATGGGCTACGTTATTATGAGTTGTGTTGTTAATTTATAGAAGTCTTTTATAAATTTCACTCACCCCACCCCTTGCTTTTGACTTTTTATGACAGTCTTGGGGGGGAAAAGTGTTTTATTCCAACATGTTCAGGCCTTAGATGATTTTTTTTAAATGAGTTTTGAAGGGATTCTTTTGTGTTAGTTGTTTTGCTATTATTTTATTCTCTCTTTTGGGACAAGGGCAATCTCTCCACATAACAAGTTTGCTAGAAAATAGATACGCCAGAAGAGTGCACATTTATTTTCTATTTTGCGGAAAATATTTTTATATGATGTATTTTATTAAGGTTGATATTTCAACAAGAGAGAGAGAGAGAGAGAGAGAGAGAGAGAGAGAGAGAGAGAGAGAGAGAGAGAGAGAGAATAGCATTGTGATATTTACAAGTATTATCGCTGATAATGGCCTAATTTTCTAAAGAAAAATGCTAATATTGCACCATTTTTCAGTTCATTACTTCCCTTAAAAAATGTAGGGTTGATTACTTAGTATTGGTAAAATTAAAGCCGAAGGAGGGGGGACATTTCCTCTGCTAAATTAAGATCTATATATCTAGAGTTATGTACTATATCTAAATGTTGAGTCTAAGTTAGAAAAAGGAAAAAAAAAACATTGTTAAGGTAACTAGAAAGTGTGCTAGGAAGTACAGAAAGAAGGACTGCACAATGCATCATGGAATTGCAGAGCCAACTAAGAGCCGAAGTGGCGCAGTGGTTAGGGTGCAGTACTGCAGGCCACTTCAGCTGACTGTTATCTGCAATTCAGCGGTTCTAATCTCACCAGCTGAAGGTTGACTCAGCTTTCCATCCTTCCGAGGTGGGTGAAATGAGGACCTGGATTGTTGTTGGGGTCAATATGCTGACTCTGTAAACCGCTTAGAGAGGGCTGGAAGCCCTATGAAGCGGTATATAAGTCTAACTGCTATTGCCAACTTGCCCACAGAAATTTACAACTAAGTCTTCAGATTTGTACTTAATGATTTATTTATTTGGTCAATGATTAGCAAAGTGATTCTTCAGATTTCTGGACAGAATTCTATCTAATTTTTTTTTTTTTTTAGACTATGTCTTCTTTCTGCACAATTTCCATCTTAGACAACTGTTAAGTTAGGTTTTTCAAATTAATAACCTTATTGTCTTATACTTAGGAAAGTGTGTGTCTGTGTGTCTCTATGTGTGTGTGTGTGTCTGTGTGTGTGTGTGTGTGTGTGTGTGTGTGTGTGTGAGAGAGAGAGAGAGAGAGAGAGAGAGAGAGAGAGAGAGAGAGAGAGAGAGAGAGAGAGAGAGAGAGAGAGAGAGAGAGAGAGAGAGAGATTTGAATGTTGACAACACCAGAATTTGATTGAACAAGTATTCAGCTACATTTATGACAAGTAAGTTCTGTAGCAAACTCTGATCCATGTCTCTGAATTGCAACTCTTTCAATGTACTTTTCATATCAGCAGCTTTATTACTGCAGTATATTTTCTTTGTTTATGGAAAAAAATGTATTTTGTTGCCCTTGGCAATGCAGAATGCACACTTGCTTCAGCTTTATCTATCAGTGATTTTTATTATCATCATTATTGGTGGTCATGAAGTCCAATGCTGCAAAACACAGCTTGAATTTCAAATATTATGTTAAGGCTCTGCAGATTGTCAGAAAGAAACCTAATTTGTTAAATACAATGTGTGGCTGTGAGATTAAAAAAAATATGGAAATAAATATAGAATGTCTTATGCTACTGTTAAGCAACTTTTTGTTTCTTTTTCATTCTCTCTCTCTCTCTTTCTTTCTTTCTCTCTTTCTTTCTTTCTCTCTTTCTTTCTTTCTCTCTTTCTTGCTTTCTTTCTCTCTCTCTCTCTCTCTCTCTCTTTCTTGCTTTCTTTCTCCCCCCTCTCCCCCTTTCTCATACAATTTGGAATACAAAACAAATTATTAAGAAACAGAGAAGAAGGAAGATACATATTTGTGATTGAAGTGCATTGTGCATTGTTCAAAAACATTTTCTTAAATATTTTCAGCATATTCAAACAGAGTAATAAAATATTACTTAGTTCAGAAATACATAATAATCGATAAAGGCATGCAAATGTGTAAAATACGCATCTGCTACATTAGAAGGCATTTAATTTTTCCCATGTCTTTGTATATAATAGTGGAATAAATTCTTACCAACAATGTAGACATTTTTTTCTTTCATGTTGATACATTTCCCTTTTATGAAAATGTCTGCATTTTCAGAGAAGCCATGTGAAAGCCCCATGTAAACAGTCACATTTTCTCATCAAATAATACTCATTGTATGAACCCTGACAGGAGAGGATCATCTATGTAAATAATCCAGCAGAGGAAACCTTCTGAAGTAACAAAAACCAAGTAAAGCGATTCTAGTACAAAAATAAGTCTCAAAGGGTCTAACCCAGTGTTTCTCAACCTTGTCAACTTGAAGATGTCTGGACTTCAACTCCCAGAATACCCCAGCCAGCGAACGCTGGCTGGGGAATTCTGGGAGTTGAACTCCAGACATCTTCAAGTTGACAAGGTTGAGAAACGCTGGTAACCTTTTTCAAATAACATGGAGGGAACATTTGTTTTAAAACAGTATCTTGATTTTATATGGCATTTACCTCTTAAAGTATACATCAACTTTTAATCTAAATTACTCTTAATCCCTAGTATATTCCTCAATATACCATTCATAAAGCTAAGAATATATATTACTGAAATAAAACAAATCAAAGGCCAATCTAAAAGTAATTCCTAGAACATGTCAACTTTTGGAATAACACATTCCTGTTTTACTCCAGTTTATATTGTCATGAGACAACAATACAATCTCTTGTATTAAGAGCCGAGGTGGCGCAGTGGTTAGGGTGCAGTACTGCAGGCCACTTCAGCTGACTGTTATCTGCAGTTCGGTGGTTCAAATCTCACCGGCTCAAGGTTGACTCAGCCTTCCATCCTTCTGAGGTGGGTGACATGAGGACACAGACTGTGGGGGCGATATGCTGACTCTGAAAACCTCTTAGAGAGGGCTGAAAGCCCTATGAAGCGGTATATAAGTCTAACTGCTATTGCTATTGCTATTAATGAAAATAGAGGGATGATTAACTGTGATTGAAAACATATATAAAGCAGAGGTGGGTTGCTCCTGGTTCAGCCTGGATCGGATGAACCAGTAGTGGCGGTGGCGGGAGGCTCCATCCACCCACCCGAATGATTCTGTGCATGCGCAGAAGCATTACGCACACGTACGAGCGAACCAATAGTAAAAAAAAAAATGGAAACCCACTATTGATACACAGCAATAGAAAACATGACCAATGCAATGCTTTAAAGAAGGATCCACTTTGACAAAGTTATACATAAAGCATTCTTTCAAATCTGCTTCATGAAACAGCAACCCAACCTCTCTAAACATCAGGGTGATGTGGCTGCTTTGAACCTCTCTCAGCTTTTGTTCCCCATTGCTTTCGTGACGAGAGAAGTCTCAGAGGAAACTCCTTTGTAGAGTGGTGCAGAAGATGGGAAAACATCTTCTCCTGGAGTGCTTGTTGTAGAAAAGACGGGACACACAAGCCAGCTCTTCAGAGAAGGAATAGTTTATTTGTGCAGGTTCAGAATAAATGGCCTGAACATTGAGCTTCTGCCAACCTAGCAAGTCGAAAGCGTGTAAAAATGCAAGTAGAAAAATAGAGACCACCTTTGGTGGGAAGGTAACAGTGTTCCATGCGTCTTCGGAGTCTAGTCATGCTGGCCACATGACCATGGAGACATCTTCGGACAGCACTGGCTTTGAAACAGAGATGAGCACCACCCCCTAGAGTCGGGAACAACTAGCACATATGTGTGATGGGAACGTTTACCTTTATCCTTTTTGAATCAATCAACTGGAAATCCAGGATAGAAACCTCCAATTAATTGAGATTTAATAGTAATCACAATTCTTTTGAATAAAATTATATATAGTAATCTGGGAGGAAGAGAACTAGAATTATGAAAGCGCTTTTACCCAGGGAATAGGGGTTGAAGTATTTTGTCCAGAATCCCAAGATAATATCTGAAGATGGATCAGCCACAGGGTCTCTCTAATTTATTGAATAACGAGAGGGCAAAGCACAGTCAGACTTGGAAGATTCTGTTACCATAGCCAATCTCAATAAAAGGAATGTTAACAGACTCTCACATTCAGTAGAAAATAATTTATCTTTATTATCCATTTATGAGAAGCTGGAACTATGACACTTGAAAACAAATAGGAAAAATGGTTTGTTAATAGATCTGATATATACGGTATGTCAGAAATAAAGATACATAATTACGTTGCTGAGAGCTAAAGGCCAACGCAATATCGGAGTTCTCTTTTCTCATTGAGAATAAATGTTTGTCAAAGGTAAAAACAATTACGTTTTAAAAGCATAAAGGTTGTTGAATTCATATTTAGCAGTAATTTAGAGTCTGTACTGCTCAGGAAAGATATGCAATATTTATAAAGCTTTAGCAATTTGTCAACTTTCCCCTACAGGGATTTACCACTAACTGATCTACAAACTGAAAGAACTAACATGGTGGAATGGCATCGTGTGACTAAGGCCAGGGAATCTGAGGTTCCACCCTAGGCATGGAAATTCAGTGAATGACTTTAGCAAGCCAGGCAACTTCTTAAAGTCCAACCTTCTTCACAGTATAAATAAGTATAGAGAGCCGAGGTGGCGCAGTGGTTAGGGTGCAGTACTGCAGGCCACTTCAGCTGACTGCTATCTGCAGTTCAGCGGTTCTAATCTCACCGGCTCAAGGTTGACTCAGCCTTCCATCCTTCCGAGGTGGGTGAAATGAGGACCCAGACTGTGGGGGCGATATGCTGACTCTGTAAACCGCTTAGAGAGGGCTGAAAGCCCTATGAAGCGGTATATAAGTCTAACTGCTATTGCTATAGTGCAGTGGTGGGTTTCAAAAATTTTTTGAACCTACTCTGTGGGTGTGGCCTCCTTTGTGGGAGTGGCTTGCCAACCATGTGACCTGGTGGGAGTGGCTTGCCAGCCATGTGTTTTCTCTCTCTCTCTCTCTCTCTCTCTCTCTCTCTCTCTCTCTCTCTCTCTCTCTCTATGTGCTCTTTTCTTTGATTAAAGCATTTAATTTGATCATTCCTGCAAGCTCCGTCAGTTTTTCCCATCCATTCTTCGATTGTGGGGATTAGTATAGCTTTCCATTTTTGCACATAAAGAATCCTCACTGCAGTCAGCATATGCAAGTTCCAGATTTTTGTTTTTCATGTTCCTTGTCTCAGTCCCCCCCAAAAAGGAGAGAGAAAATAATATGAAACAATTTATGAGGTAAGCATTGTTATAAGGTCATTAATTGGTAACTATAAATAGGACAAGACAGTGCTATGAAACAGGTTTATGTCATTAAATGTACAAAAAAAACCTACCAAATAAATAAACCAGGCAGTTATAGCAGCCATTTTTTGCTCAAAGGCAGCTTTAGTTAAAAAGAAAATACAAGGACTGCAATTTTCTTTCTGAAGTGCTGAAGAAATGAGACTTCTATCAAAACAAACTACTGTATATTGCAGGAATGTGTAGAAGAAAGAAGTGGGAGGGAAACCAGATCAAATGAAGAATACTTAGAATATTTGAAACAAAGGCTGTGGAATAAAGAACATTCCAGTCAAGTAGAATTTGGGAACAGGAGGGCAGACACAGAAGGTTTAGAAGTTTAAGAAGAAAAGAATTGAGTTGGAAGTACTCAAGTTGCAGAAAGGTAGTGTAGTCACTCCTAAAGGCTGGTTTATGCATTCCTGCTGAGGTCCCCTAGGCTTGTCTGAATAATTTTGAAGAACTGCTAAGAGATGACAAGTTCAGAAAAAAAGAATTATGAAATGTATCCCCTGCCTTATAAAAGGAGAGTTAACAGAAAGCTTTTATGAAATTCCAAAGGATCAGGCAGATTTTTTATAAAGTATTCAAACAAGCAATATATAATTAGAACAGAGTCTAATCAGATGTGAAGAAAAGATTGGATTATGCAAAGAAATGTAACCTTGTGGGGGGGAAAAGCAAATAATGACACAATATGATTTTTTTGAGTGCACGGAAGGAAAATTGAAAACTTTGCGAAAGCCAAGTGCAATTATAAGAGGAAGAGGAATCTTTGAAAACAAATCATAAATGCTTTCAGTAGAAGGACGAATTACTGAAATGAAGAAGAAGAATGATCAAAGGTGTGGGTTTCTAATTACTAACTCGGAGGAAATTAATGAGAAACAATATTTAGGGAAAACAAATTGCTACGGTAGTTGCTGAGACGGATACATTACTAATAAAGGTGGACCGAATTGCTAAGAAAGCAATTATTTTAAATAGATACAGGAGGCTTTGGGTGCAAACTTTCCATTAAAGCATGGGTGTCAAACTCGCAACATCACATTGCCATCACGTGACTTTTTGTGATGTTTTCCCCCTTCATGGAGAAAGGGTGGGTGTGGTCTGTGGATGACCCATCCGATTTGTGGGCTACCCATTTGACACTCCTGCTAAAGCATCCATGGCCTGCAATCAATAGAATGGGAAAATAATAATAATAATAAAAAGGTTATATGAGGTATGTAACTGTTGTGGCCTGGCAGGAGCTGTTGGAGCTGCCGCCAGACTCTGACAGCGAGGAGTCTTATGAGTCTGCCCTGGAGGAGGTGGAGGACCCTGGACAGGGTGCCGACTCTGAGCAGGGCGAGGAGAAACTGGTTGGCCACCAGGTGGCGGCGGAGCCTTGGATCAGAGGGAGTGTTCAGGAAAACACTTGTGAGTTGTTTCGGGATGCACGCCGTCGAAGGGCTACTCGGCGGCAAGAACAACTGTGTAATGATAGGAGATGATTGTGTTTAACTGATGCTGAGTAAAATCCTCTCCTGATTATAAAAGAGACTGTTTGTGCCACGCCCTGATTGCAGGAGTCAACGTTCATGATTCAGAGAAACTGATTTGGAGAAGTGGTTTGCTGTGAGAGCTTGTTTGCATTGCCTAGTTTTGTAGGATTTGCTGCCAGAGTGCTTATCTCTTTGTTTATTTTGGGCTTGCAGCCAATGAGAGTCTGGACTGATTAAAAGTATTCTTATTTAACTTTGCTTTTGGCTTTCGTTCCTGGACGAAAGGTCAGAACAGTAACTATGAAAAACTCCTTTCTGGGTTTCATTGCAGGTAGGGGGGGATATAACAGAAGCCAATACAGAGAAGTGTATATTCCCTGGGATTCAAAATAAAAAGAAAGAGGAATCCAGAAAGGCAGAAACATATACCAATTGATTCAAAAACTAGTTTAAAATACTGGAGGATAAATATGTTGCCATTTAGGTTAAGCATGGTTTTTTTTCCCCTGTTCAATCATGTCTAAGTTTTTGAGTGTGCCTGAAGAATTCCCTGCAATCTTCTTGGCAAGATTTTTCAGAAGCTATTCCTCCTTCCTAGGGTTGAGAGAAAGTGAATGGCCCAAGCTGGCTTTGTGCTTAAAGTGGGATTAGAATTCATGGCTTTCCAACGTCCAGCCTGATGCTTAACCACTATGGAAAACAGGTTCTCATTCCTGCTATATATAACTATATAAAAAAAGAGAGCCTAGTTCTGTTTAATATAACTGTATACTTCCTACCAATCTTTCATAGAGTGTCATGGTGTCACATATATAAGCAATTTTCTCTGGGTGGGGGAATACTGTATGTGTGTCCCAATTTACTCCTAATTTGATCCACTTAAGGGCAAGAAAGATGGTGATGTTATTGAAAAGGATAAAGCTTGATTTCTGGATGCACCTAAAGTTCATCAAAAGTGGCAAAATCATTGAGGGGTAATTTTGGGTCATTTTTACCACTGAAAGAGCCAGTTTGGTACAGTAGTTAAAAGTGCTGACCTGGAAACCGGAGGATATGAGTTCCAAGCTTCTCTTAAGCATGATTTGGGAGACTTTAAACATGACACACTCACTCTCAGTCCAACCCTCCTCACAGGTTGCTGTTGTGTGTGTGGGGGGGTGGGGGGAAGCGAAGAAGGAAAATTAAGTATATTTGCTACATCGAGTTGATCAAAATAGATAAAGGGCAGAATGAAATTTGAATAATACTAAACAAAAGCTGATGTAAAGATGCTGGGAAGGGAAGTTGCATGTAGCTAATGGACTGTGATTTTTCTCATGGCTTCAGCAACTGGATAAAATTAAATGTGTTGAATGTGTTTCTCCCCACCCCCTCTTTCTCATTCTTTCTGTCTCTCTTTCTGTCCCTCCGCCTTCCCTGCCTCTTTCTTACTCATACATATACAAAAAGAAATAATATAAAAGGATTTGGTTGGGAGTGGATCTTGTTAAAGGTAGACACCATTAGGAGAAAGAATCGGGGAGGCTCAAAGGGATGCCCAAGCCTTTGTAGGGAGCAGGCAGTCCTGAATCTACAGGTGATGCATCTCTGAACATTTTCCTGAGCTTGCTTTAATTTGACTAGTTGATCTCCGCTTCCCCCAAGCTTCAATACCTCCTGGCATTCTTCTTCCTCTGTCTCCTGGGGCTGAGCATTGTTTTTTGTGACTGAAACTGTACCTGGGCTTGTAATGCCGAGGGATGCTATCTGCTGCAAATTGCAGTAGCTTTCCAATGGTTTTTTTTTCAGAGAGTTTTTTTTCTCTCTCTCTACCTTATTATCTCAGATCTTTACTTTCAACTGAAGGTGACATAGTTTTGAACTCAGGCATTCTCCATGAAAATTTTCATTTTGTTATTGAAAAGTGTCAATCCCTTTTCTGTTGATTGTCAGGCTAATTGTAAGATGTATATGAGCTGTTGTGGCCCAGCAGGAGCCATTGGAGCTACCACCAGACTCCGACAGTGATGGGCCCTGCTGAGTCGGCTCTGGAGGATGTGGAGGACCCTGGACAGGGTTCCAACTCCGAGCAGGGCACAGAGAGGCTGGTTGGCCACCAGGAGGCACCTGAGCGTTGGACCAGTGGGGAGGAGACAAGGGAGAGTGAGCTGGACACCAGCAGTGAGTTGTTCCTGGATGCCCGGCACCGAAGAGCTCATAGGTGTCAGGAACAGTTGCACAGTTACAGGAGGTAATTGCACTCAGCTGGTGGTCATTAGGCTCCTCTCCAGACTATAAAAGGACTGCTTGTGCACACACCCCTCTTGCAGAAGTCAACGCAGGAACTAATGTTGGAGAATATTATTGTGAGCTTGGCAGGCTGGATTTCTGCCATGGCTTATCTGTGCTGGATTGCTGCCTAGGCTTGTCTCTGCCGGTTTGCTGCCAAGGACCTGTCTGTCTGTTAATTAAATGCCGTAACTTATCTTTGGCTCGGAGTGTGTGTTGGTGTGGGACGAGGGGGGTCAGAACAATGAGCCATGCTGGAAAACATGTGGAAACAATATTCATATATGTGTTTGGATTAATTTAATACTCCTTAGGGAAATAGCCTTGAAAATATTTTATTCCTGCCAGGACATGTAACCTGGTAAACTTTCAAATAGTGATGTTAGCACACAATATGTTGGGGAAAAAAACTGTTAAGTAGGCAAAGATTATTCATCAGTGTGCCAAAGATATACAATCATTACTATGATTTCCACAGAGCTGTAGCGACACATTATTCTGAAAGATAATGATTCAGTCTTTCATCACTAAGAGCTGCCATCATATAGACTTCTCCAAGGAATGAACAGATCTTGATAAAATATCTACAAGTACATCGCTGGCATATTCATCTTTGATAGCTCTACATCATATTTTATTATGATAAGGAAGGCAATACTTGTAGAACATTCACAGGATATTTGCCTATATATCATTCAGATTAGAGATCTCTCCAACATTCCCCTAGAAATGGGAACACGTCTCTTTTTAACTATGATATTCTATATACAGTATAATACCATTTAAATACATGTTCAAAGATCTATTGCGTTTATCATCATTATGATAATATAATGACAATATAATGCTTCCTGAAATATGGAGCACTAGTAGACTTAATATGGGAATGAGAGCAGTTATTTGCCCTTTATAAGGCAGAGATCCAAGATAAGAATATTAGCCTTGAATATGTTGAGGCTTCATTGTAGATTGAGACAATCCAGATGCTTAGAAGTAAAAGAAGAAGAAGCTCCATGTACGGCTGTTTGTAATTTTGAGGTTTGTAATTTTGTAAATGTTGACACATACGAACAGACATATTTCCAACTATAAGCCTCTCTAGAAACAGAAAATGCAAAGTAATAATGCAACGAGAAGGAGAATGAAAAAGGGCATTATATATATTTTTGACTGGCATCTCTACAATTATGGAGTTACTTTAGCAAGCCTGTACTTCTAATTATATTCATGGGTTTTGTGGGACAGTTGTGGGTAATAAATAATTGGATTCTCCTAACCATAAGGATAAACACGAATATTTGCAAAAAGAAAAGAAATGCTTCAGTTATTAAGAATCGCAGAGCTATTGGCAATGAGAGATTAAATGTGAACATCACAGTAAATCAATCCTATATTACAAATATGATTGTGTTGTTGTGACTGGGCATTTTTTACTGTGTTATTTGGGAGGTTTGGGGTGGAGCCTTGCTGGCCACCACCGAATTTGAATTTAGATTTCCATAGTTTTAATGATTTGATGTTCTGTTATTTGTTTTATGCCACTACCATGATTATTTAGATGGGTGAGAGAATACTTTTGGCAATATTGTGTGTGTGTGTGTGTGTGTGTGTGTGTGTGTGTGTCTGTCTGTCTGTCTGTCTGTGTCTGTGTGTGTCTCTGTCTGTGTGTCTGTGTCTGTGTCTGTGTGTGTAATGGGAAAGCAGGTTAGTGAGGTGAGGAGGGAATGGGGATTTTGCAGTATCCTCCCCTGCCACGCCCACAAAGCCACGCCCACAAAGCCACGCCCACAGAACTGGTAGTAAAAAAAATGAATCCCACCACTGCTTTGATAGCAGCAGGAAAGAAGGAATTCCTGACAAATGATTGACAGCTTTTGATACCATTGTATCCTGTACTGGTTGCAAAGCTTGGATATTATCTAATACATCTCCTGTCTGGATGATCAGCTCCAAGTGATGTGGCTGAAAGGGAGTGATTGAGCGTCCCAGGATGACTCCTTTTATTTTTCAGGATAAAAAGAAAAATGAGTCTTTATGAACATGCAAAACCCTGACCCCATAGATTCGAATGTTAATACTGGAATGGATACATTGCTCATCTCTAGCCCTTCTACAGGGAAATACATGCTGGAATTTTTTTATCCAGGTGAGAAACTGAACCACAATTGACTGAACCTGTATTTGCTAATACAGGTTCTGCTAATGCTTCTACTTAATAATTTTGTGCACCACAAGCAAAACATCTTAAGGTTGTTTTATCCATGCTACTTTTCCTTGGTTCTGGACTAGAATTGGTAGACATTGCAACACTCTACTAGAAATCTAGCAAGTATTTCTATAAGTATCACCTATTCAGCAATGACAGCAACTATTCTAAAGCCTGAAGAAGCCGAGGTGGCGCAGTGGTTTGGGTGCAGTACTGCAGGCCACTTCAGCTGACTGTTATCTGCAGTTCAGCGGTTCTAATCTCACCGGCTCAAGGTTGACTCAGTCTTCCATCCTTCCAAGGTGGGTGAAATGAGGACCTGGACTGTGGGGGCAATTTGCTGACTCTGTAAACTGCTTAGAGAGGGCTGAAAGCCCTATGAAGCGGTATATAAGTCTAACTGCTATTGCTAAGAAGTCTCATTTGTCGAAGACACAACCTTTCTTTTTCAGTGAAAAATATATTCTTGAATGACTATTCATTGTACCTTGATGCTTGAGTCAAGCTGTTATTGCCCGAAGATGGTTCCATATATTTTTTCCCCAGGTTATGCAACCTTAGGCAACTAAAGTCGTGATGAATACTCAGGGATGAAGAGACAGTGTTATGTGACATCATTTCGCTATTAACACCCAAAATTGTGGCATTAGACATCTGTCTTCTATATTGTGCTGACAGTCCTGTTTGCAGTGACTAATAGGACCATTTGAAAGTGACGTGCATGAGATACTCTTTATTGCCTTGGGTGAATTCCACTGATAGAACATTTAAGTGAAAAACGAGGAATGCGATAAGGCTGAATGGAGGGTGGCCTAGACCAGATGGCCTCCAGCAGCCAGTTAGGAAAAGATGCTGAGTGGATCTTAAGGACAATTACAAAGGAGTCGATATCAATATTAAATTACAAATGCTGATGTTAGAAAATACAAAAGAGATCAAGGATCTCAGACCGCCGTCTCTGAGCTTTCTTGTTCTGCGTTGCCTTTCGCACAGTGATATTACGGCGAGGAGTTCAGCAGGGGTCGAATAAAAAATTGACATCTCCAGGCAGGTCAAAGAAATTGCTGCTGGGGCAAAGGATGAGCTGCTCCTCTCTTGACCCTACGCTTCCAGCTCACTCATCTTTATTCCAAGCTGTTGGGCACGAGACAGCTTCTTACTTCAAGCCACGGCATTGCTGAAGGGACTAAAGATTGAAAAACAAGACAAAAACATCAAGGTAGCATTGCTGTGCTGTACCCAAGTGGCCAAGTTCTCTGAAGCTGGTTGTGTAAAGTGGCAAAGGCAAAAACTGGGGATGTCATAGTTCAAATCAGTTGTGGGTTTCAAAAATGGGGGTGTGGGTGTGGCCTCCTTTGTGGGAGTGGCTTGCTGCCCATGTGACTGGATGGGAGTGGCTTGCCGCCCATGTGACCGGATATGAAGATGCTGACGACACTTGTCGGAACCACCTTAAATTACCCCACACACAGCACTGGCATGCATAAGAATAGGATGTAAACTTGTTTTTTAAAAGGCATCTTTGGTTTGCGTTAAAACAACTTCAACACACACAATGTTCTGATTGCACCACAAACGCAGTAGTCATCCTTACCTTTCACAGAGGCACTGAGTTTTATAAATAGGAGCATGATAGTGTAGAATAATCATATCCAAGGACCAGTGGTGGGTTTCAAAAATTTTTGGAACTTCTTCTGTAGGTGTGGCCTGCTTTCCGGGTCCACTGGTGGAACCTCTCCTAACCGGTTCGGTAGATTTGACGAACCGGTTCTACCGAATAGGTGCGAACTGGTAGGAACCCACCTCTGGTTCAAATGTTATGCAGCCAAAATTGAAAAGCCTTTGTTTCCCAGTCAAAATACCCTGGAGATGATACTGACCCGCCTTATGCGGCTGTCTTGTTTTACAGATTCCCGAGAAAGAACCTTTTTTTCTCTCTCTGGGTTTTAATCAAAGAAAATGTTGTCAGGTTTACAATTTCACTAGTAATCAAATCATCATGCTGTCAAGGCTGCAACAGCAATCCCTATCACTTTGCCTTGAAATTTCTGAAAGCAGTCATCACTTCTGGCAAGCCGCTGGATTTGCCGGTGATCGTTATTAAATCAAACAGTGAAGAATTATGATCTGATGCCAGAGATTCTTAAGGGTGAGTCAACAAGAAATGAATCTGCTCTGTTTTGAAGCGGGACAATTGGCCTTATCCTGAGAAATAATAAAACATCCTGAGTTGAATAGAGGGCAATTCTCCATTGTAATTTAAGTTGCTTGATTCCCATGCTTTTCTCAGCAATTTCTTAAGACAATTTCAATATGAACTGCTGTAGATTATTTTCATAATTTTATCTTAAAAATTATGTTGAAAATTACAAAGTGTAATTGATTGCTACTCTCTTTCTCGTCCTTCCCATCCATGCAGGAAAAATGAACCTGACAGATTGACTTCTATCTCCAGCTTCTAGGGATTCATCCTTCCTCCAGAATCCTTGTGCCATTCCTTAGATTTCTAGAGAGCCAGTTGGTCTAGTGGTCAAGGCAGTAGGCTGGAACTAGGAGAACGTGAGTTCTAGTCCTGCCATGGAATGGCTGCCTAGAGTGATCAGTGAGTGACCAGCCTCTGGATAGGCGGGCACTGCAGGGGGCTTCCACTAGAATAAAATGAAGCACTGGACCACATTTTTTTCTGAAGAAGGATCATTGGTCATAAAAAAACAACAGTTCTGAACAAAGGCCAGAAATATGAATGTGGTGTACATGTGTAATGGGCTAAAAGTAGGAGGAAGAAGATGACATAATCCATTCCTGCACTAAGGGAATAATGAATTCCCCATAATAGAAAATTCAGATCTAGCCAGAAATAGTTCCTCCACTTTCCATTAAAATCCACTGGTTTTAAGTTGAGTCTGGGTTTTTTTTAATTTGCGTTTGATTCAAGAACAGCTAAATACAACGAAGGCAGAATTTATACTATCTCAAATAGACATCTGAGTATATTAGAATGAGGTGAAAATTATCTTATCAGGGCATCATGAACTGCTGACCTTTCTGATTGGCGAGCTCAGAGTCTTAGCCACTGAGCCACCACGTCCCTTTTCACCCCAAGTATAATACATAATGCAGACTTAATTAAGAGTGCTGGTTTCATGTTGCTTAGCAATCAGGTGTTGTAAAAAAACCATGCAGCATGTTTTGTCACTAACACAGTAGGTGTTGTCTATACTATGTGCAGTTACAAGTTTATTCTATACTTTTTATTATTTGGACTCTATCTATAATCTCTCTCTCTCTCTCTCTCCCTCTCTCTCTCTCTCTCTCTCTCTCTATCTATCTATCTATCTATCTATCTATCTATCTATCTATCATCTATCTATCTCTATCTATCTATCTATCATCTATCATCTATCATCTATCTATCTATCTATCTATCATCTATCATCTATCATCTATCATCTATCATCTATCATCTATCATCTATCATCTATCATCTATCATCTATCATCTATCATCTATCATCTATCATCTATCATCTATCATCTATCATCTATCATCTATCATCTATCATCTATCATCTATCATCTATCATCTATCTATCTATCTATCTATCTATCTATCATCATCATCATCATCATCATCATCATCATCTATCCATCATCAACTTTTGTAAAGACATGTAATGGAACCTGGAGTGTTACTTACTGGTAGGGGTTAGTATGATTGGCTATCTTGTGATGTGTTGTGATGAGCTACGTATGTGTTGCTCTGCAACCCCATGGCTTTATATACAATGTGTGTGTGTGTTTTAATAAATGCCAATCTTGTTATTCTTTATATTGTGCTTTGTATTTTCTGTATTTTTGCTTTGCTTTAGTTTGTAAAACTTTTCCCACCCAGCTGTTTTGGGAAGCATCTCTATATAATAATAAACTAGAATAATAAAATGTCTATAATGTGAAATAATTTGTCATTATGTAAAAATATCTGGCCTTGCTATCCAGACCAAATTGCTGAAAAAGACAAGTGTTTCCAAGTTTATTCTATACTTTTTTTTATTTGTGATCTATCTATTATCATCTACCTACCTACATAACTTAGTGCACTTTGAAAATCCGCTTCCATTATTTTTCACCTATTTCCCTGTTTTACTTTTGAGGCACATAAATCTGTGTCTTTTTAAGAAACTTGTTTCAGTCACTGTATTGTTTTCAGGAAAAATAGTATCGAGTCCATAACTCACCTATCCTTCCCTCCAATTACAACCACTAGAAACTTTGGTAGCAAAAATTTATCTCAAGAAACAGCTGATCAGTAATACAACAATGTTCCAGGATGGGCAGAAAACAGTGGATGCCTTAGAGCCGAGGTGGCGCAGTGGCTAGGGTGCAGTACTGCAGGCCACTTCAGCTGACTGCTAGCTGCAGTTCGGTGGTTCAAATCTCACCGGCTCAAGGTTGACTCAGCCTTCCATCCTTCCGAGGTGGGTAAAATGAGAACCCAGATTGTTGTTGGGGGCGATATGCTGACTCTGTAAACCGCTTAGAGAGGGCTGAAAGCCCCATGAAGCGGTATATAAGTCTAACTGCTATTGCTATTGCTATTGCTATTACAGCCCATGATCACCTGCTTCCTGCTCTACCCATTGATCTAGCATAATCACTGGGATCTTTAAAATTATGATAAGGAAAAAAAAGAAATATGGTGATCTAGTCTTCATTGGTACATTGCAGACCAGGCTGGCATAACCTAAAATAAATGTGGAAGTACTGGATGATAAATAAACAAATAAAATATTTGGCTGTTGCAGAAATACAGCCCCAAACACACCTACAATGTTTTCTTAGTCAACAATAAAATGCCTAGAAGAATTGAAGTGTCTTTGCTTGATGTTGGAAAATCCATACAGATGAACCTCTCCAGGGGAAAAAAAATTCCAAAACCCGAAAGTCATAGGGCGTCATTAAAAAGGATACTTTCCTATCTGAATCCGGCTTATTATATTGTCGAGAACTAGATAAAGAGGCACATGGCTATACTGTTATTTGTTTAAAATTCAACTACTCTTCAAATCTTTATGAAAATAACCAGAAGTAATTCAGGCCATATTTTGTATGATCGAGATCAAATGATCTTTACACATCTAAGAGGAACAGCTGTTCAAAAAGTTTAAGATTAAATCACATTCCCCTCCCATGCTATTCCCTGCTTTGAAAAAAATATTTCAAAATAATTCATTTATACTCGTTTTCAAAGGATCAGTATGTCAAAAGCTCTAAAGTCCTATGTGTTTTGCTCTGCTTTGTTAATATTACATTTTCTGCACACAGAATGCGGCAGTCCAAAGCAATTACAAGAGAATATGCCACTCATTGGAGCGTTATCGTTCCTAGATTGTGAATCAACTGCAAAATTTTTATATTTCAGCTTAATTTGTTTTCCCAACAATACAACGAACCAATACGTTGTTAGCTTCGCCCTTTCAATGTTTTTAATGGTAGAATGATCTGGTACCATATCAACTTGGATGTGACTTTGTTTTTTAAAGAGTTACCTGCTCAAGAATCAGCATGTTGCAAAGGAGAAAAATAATGTCAAAGTAATAAATATTTACTGTGTTTCCCCACTGATCCTGCCTCCGCAATCTTCTTTCAAGGATCTCCTATCCGCGGATTCTATTCTAACAATAATTGTATGAGGAGTCTGTCTGAAATATAGCGAGTGATTAAACATATCTCAACACAGCTTTATAGGAGAGCAGAAAATCTGAACACATAACCCCCTGCTTAAAATTTTGCCCTCTAAATACTGTTCAGCATATGTCTGCTAGAATGACATGGATGTAAACTAAGAATGTGGATTCTTAGTGATATTCAAGTTGAAAAATCCATTTTCTTCCTGGGCAAGTAATATTACTTGGAATAGAGAGGCAAAACATATTTCCTTGTGCTAAAATCTAATAAAGGAATCTGGAACAAATAGATATGTTGCATTGAAATACTGACTTAATCCAAAGCTGTTTTTTGACCTCTTTCAATAAGTAGTAAAGTACTGAATTTGAAAAGGTTGTTAACTATTTTCATTTTCTGGACATGTTTCTTAGTGTTGAAGAATACTCTACATTGATTATGTGACCCAAGTGTAAGCAAAAGTGTTTACTTTTTTCATCTCAAAATCCAAGAGCACTAAATGCAATCTAGATTAAAACAAATCAATAATCTAGTATAATTATAGACATATCAACAGCTTCTTAGGCAGGGCTGCGTTCGTGCCAATTCTAACCTCTTCTATAGAACAACATGACCCTTTCTAGCTGGTTGCCTTTGCAAAGTCCACAAGTGATGAAGGACTAACATGACTTGTAACATCTACTATTTTATGCCATAGCATAACTATTGGATGATTTAACCTGTTTTGAATAACCACCAAGGCAGTACATATTCTTCTCTTATGATTTTGTTTTCTTTTCTACGTGCATTCAGCCCAGTCTCCCTTTATTTATTTAGCAGCACAAATACAACATATATATGTGAATATATATATATATATATTCTGATAAAGGAGGAGAACCTGTGGCTTAGTGGCTAACACAACTGCCTAATACGTAATACAGCACAGGTTCAAATCTCTCTCTCTATCTCTATCTCTATCTGTGTGTGTGTGTGTGTGTGTCTTAATGGTTAACACATCTGCCTAATATGCAATACAGCCCAGGTTCGAATCCCAGTAAGGGTATGGCTAGCTGATGAGAGCTAAATAGCTTGAAATAGATCTATACTAGTCTCCCTTTATTTATTTATCAGCACAAATACAACACGTATGTATGTATGTATGTATGTATGTATGTATGTATGTATGTATGTATGTATGTATGTATGTATCCAAGTATAGTAACTTTAATTATCTACATATTCAGTCTGGACTTTTCATCATTAAGCTATTCTATGTGTTTTAAGAGAACTATAATGATGGAGTTAATCAAATTATAGAAAGTGACCACTTTGTTATTTGAATAAGCCGTACCCATAAGCACTTAAGAATGAAATAAGCTCTCTTCTTTGGCTGATTCTTGGATGCAACATGACTTTTCCTGATTAATCAATCTATCTCTTGACTTTGCTCATTTGTCTATGTAGCCTCTTCTTAAGGTCCTCTTCCGATGTAAGTTCTTCTTAAATTCTTGTGTAGAACTACATATGTCATGTTATTTAACACCTTCTATCCAGGTTTTCTACCCTACGTGAAAGAGAATCTGCATATCTGATGTAAGTTATGGGCTTTAAGTTCATTTCTATAACTTGAAGACAGTGGAGAAGAATTTTAGAATTATTTTTACTAAGTGAGGTTCATGGAGACTGATGTAGTTTCTACATTATCTTCCATTTTTACCAATGTTTTTTTAAAAAAGCAGTTAGGAGTGTCCAAGAACAATAATATTTAAAGTTCAATTAGGAATTCATGCTGGTAGGAAGATTAAATATTCACTAAAAAAAACCAACAGTCTTTCAAATAATGGCTGAAACTTCATTACTCAAATACATTTGAACTGCTATTTTCTGCCTCGCTTCACTGTAATTGCAAAATGTAATAGCAGCTGTAAATGTTTCAGGGCATAAAATAACAGAGAACATCTAGGTTAAAGGACAATGCCTGAAATGCAATAAACAATTTTCCAATGTGTTTTGCTTGTTGTTCCATCTCTTCCTTCCACAGCAACCCTTTGCTGAAAATGCCAATAAGAAAAGAGAACAAATCATATGCTCCTCATTCTCTGTAAGAACAATGGCACAGTTAGATCTACCTCTCTTACCATCTATAGCAGTTTCATATATTGGATAAATCCCAACGCTGCAGTTGATCTTTTCACCAGTTTATTATCACTGGTTCCTCTTGCTGGAGGACCCAAACATAACAGCATTCCTACTTGCCTCATTCATTCTTCACTTCTTATTTTCAGGGCAAGTCAACTTGCCTCTAAGTATTGAATCATATATCCAAAATGGCAAGTGGATCCTTTGGGGGGTCAATGGTCAGGATGAGATAAGGATGTCCAAATAGCATCCAAAAGTAAATCAGAGTCCAAGGCAAAGTATTGCTCAAAGTTCCAATTTTTTAAGAGAGCCATGTTGGCACATCTGGGAAAACCCAAATCTGAAAGCTTACCAGTTTCCCCCACCTAGCTGAAAGTTCAAGATCTTGCCCCCACATCATTGGTGGGTTTCAAAAAATTTTGGAACCTACTCTGTGGGTGTTGCCTCCTTTGTGGGAGTGGCTTGCTGGCCATGTGACCTGGTGGGAGTGGCTTGCCGGCCATGTGTTCTCTCTCTCTCTCTCTCTCTCTCTCTCTCTCTCTCTCTCTCTCTCTCTTTCCTTCCTTTTGTCTCTCTGTCCCTTTTTCCTTTTTTCTTTCATCTCTCTCTCACTCTTTTTCTTTCTTTTTTCTTTCTTTCTTTCTTTCTTCCTTTCTCTCTCTCTCTCTCTCTCTCTCTCTCTCTCTCTGTGTCAGTCTCTGTGTGTGTGTGTGTGTGTGTGTGTGTGTGGCAGTGGTGGGTTTCAAAAATTTTTGGAACTTCTTCTGTAGGTGTGGCCTGCTTTCCGGGTCCACACACACACACACACACATACACACACAGACTCACACAGAGAAAGAGAAAGAAAGAAAGGAAGAAAGGAAGAAAGAAAGAAAGAAAGAAAGAAAGAAAAGTGAGAGAGAGATGAAAGAAAAAAGGAAATAGGGACAGAGAGACAAAAGGAAGAAAAGAGAGAGAGAGAGAGAGAGAGAGAGAGAGAGAGAGAGAGAGAGAGAGAGAAAGAAAACACATGGCGAGCAAGCCACTCCCACCAGGTCACATGGCCGGCAAGCCACTCCCAAAAAAGAGGCCACACCCACAGAGTAGGTTCGAAAAAAATTTGAAACCCACCACTGTTGGGTATGTAAATGTGTGTTTAAAATATATAGCTTTTCATGGCAGATGACAAAAAAAATATTTTACAGAAGCATTTTAAATCGGAGCGATAGCAAAATTATAAGCTTTTGCTGGGGGAAAAAAATACTACTTTGAATTCTTTGGTTATGGTGACCTTTACAAAAGACTCAGTATGAAATGTTGCAAAGTATTAAGAGATCCTATTTGGGGATGGAGGAAAGGAAAGGAGGGGGAGGAGGGAGTAATTTCACCTGTATCTAGATCCAAGCCCAAAAAGACTATGTAAAGTCTCCAAACCCCAAGACTTATCATGCTGGGGGGAAAATGCAGCATTTAGTCAGCTTCAATTATGTATAAATAAATTCCATTAGCCTCAATGCAATTTTCTCCTAATAAGCATTCAAATGTTTTAAGCTTTTAAAAAAAAACAACTGCAAGTAATATAATCATGCAAGTAATATAATCACTGATTAGAAGCAGATATTCATATAGGAAATGGTCAATAACACGAATCTTGACAGAAACCCAGTTCTAAATAGCAGTCAGGTGGCTGAAGGATTTTAGTGCAGCAAGACTGAATGATTCATTATTATTTTTTTGACTTTGGAAATATTTCCATGCTTTCAATTTCATTCCAACACAACACAACCTAAAAAAAAAAGTTTCGTGTACACATCTGCTAACTACCGTGAGTCACATGTTTGAGACAGAAGGTCATATAATTTGATAGACTGAATCAATGGTGGGATTCAAATAATTCAAAAACAGGTTTTGTGGATGTGGCTAAATGGGCATGGCTAAGTGATCATGTGACTTGATAGGAGTGACTAGGTGGTCATGTGACTGGGTGGGTGGGCTGGGTGGGCATGTGACGGGCAGGGCAGACTTTTAACAACTGGTTTGCCCTCCCCGCCCCGAACCAGATTGAATATATAAATAAATAATATAATCAAAAGTATAAATAAATTTAGAGAGTCAACATGACTGATTTTAACCTAAGAAATCAGACTTTCCCTTGCTTCTGTCTTTGAAACAATAGCTTTGAATATATTCATGTTGTCTTATGAGGAAATAAACTGTACTGAGAAAGCAGTCTCTACTTCCAGTTAGCAATATTTAGCTTTCTAAATATTAGATATTATTATATCTAAATAACTAAGCTACTGAAATTGTTCTGACTACTGAAACAACAATTCAACATGATTTCTTTAGTTTTTACAGAAGGCCGTTGTATTGTTCTCTGAAAGTGCTTTGAATGGGAGCTTTGATAGACCTTCATCAAAGTCCCAGAATGTTGTCATCACAAAATAGGCTTGTGATGCCTTAAATTATGATGATGATGATGATGATGATGATGATGATGATGATGATGATGATGTAAGCCATAAAGAAAAGAAAAACAATCACCAATTTATGCAAAACTGATACTTTCTTTAAAAAAAAACAAACTGAAGGGAATAAACACCAATGATATAAGAGTGTTTGATTTACAAACGCTAACATGAAACTTTAATATCCATTAAGATTTCACATTAGCTTTCCTATAAAAATCCATCTGGCTAGTTTAACTCAGACGTTCTTATTGCTATCACACCCTATAAGCATTCATAATTGTGCTTCCTTTTAAGTCAGCTGTTGTCTGCTGGCCAAATTCCATCTTTTGTGGGTTTTCTTTTTTTGCCTATATACAACATCGTTTGGCTTCCGCACAGCTGGTTTATTTTAGCAAGAGTAGGCTGTGAACACAAATTCCCATTTTGCAGAGCTGTGGCTTTGAAAAAAAACCCACTGTAAATCTGAACCTCATCAATCGTAATAGAGGATAATCAGGAAGAGAGATTAGTTCTTAGCAGATAAGCATGTTATCCATTTACCATCTCACACTAGGACATTTATTTTACCAGAGAAAATGGCATATTGAAACATTTTAGGATTTGGTTTATTGTGTTTCACTATTTACGACACTGAGAAGGGAGGAAAACTCTATTGATCTCATGACACTGGTAGAAATCACCACCCTGATGGTAAACCTTGTCATAGTGGAGGGACTTAAAGTTCTCAATGAAACTAAGAGTTGTTCCAATGCAATGGTGGGATTTAATTTTTTTTTACTACCAGTTCTGTGTGCAAGGCTTGGTGGGTGTGGCAGGGTTTGGTGGGCATGGCTTTGAGGGCATGGCAGGGGAAGGATACTGCAAAATCCCCATTCCCTCTCCATTCCAGGGGAAGATTACTGCAAAATCCCCATTTCTTCCCAATCAGCTGTGACTTGGGAGGCAGGGAATAGTTGGGGATAGGGCCCGTCTGAGGTGGTATTTACTGGTTCTCCAAACTACTCAAAATTTCCACTACTGGTTCTCCATAACTGGTCAGAACCTGCTAAATACCGCCTCTTACGTGTAGGGTTTATGCCTTTTAATAATGTGTGTTAGTTAGAAAAGGTGATAATTATTTGCTACACAACTTCCTTCCACAATGTTTATTTCTACACAATAAGGATAGGACCCTATTAAGGATTCCAGGATCCTTTGCTAGTTTTGTGATTCATTCAATATCTCAATGAAACAAAAATGTGTCCTTCGTAACATTGAGCAACTGACAGCAATATTTAAAACACATCAAGATATTATTTTCCTTTTTATAGTTATAGGACACATTGACCATTCCTTTGGATAGTCCCATTTGTGAATATTTGAAAATGACATTATGACTTTGCTCAGATCTGATTTACCATGCTGAGAAGTCAGACTGGGCATTTTTTCATTCTCTTTTATGGCCATAGTTGGATGCAATGAATCAGAATGAATGTCTAGATTTGCCCAACTAATGATACTACTACTCAAAACTACTCAAAATTTCTACTACCAGTTCTCCAGAACTGCTCAGAACCTGATGAATACCACCTCTGTTCCAATGGTATCATAGCTCCTGATGAGTCTTCCATACCAGACCAACATTAGATGATGATGATGATGATGATGATGATGATGATGATGATGATGATGATGATGATAGCGGCAAAGCTATACTGGGAAGCTATGCTGGAAGGGAAATGAGAGAACTACCTCAGTGTTACCTAATTATTGCAAACATTTTTAGTCATAAGAAAATTTTCATGAGTTACATGAAAAGCAGTGATGAAACTGCTTGGTAGTGGTAGTGGATGGTAGTGGATCTGGGTACCTGGGAGACCGCCTACTGCCGATCACCTCCACACGACCCATTAGATCTCACCGTTTAGGCCTCCTCCGAGTTCCATCCGCTGGCCAATGCCAACTGGCCACCACCGGAGGAGAGCCTTCTCGGTGGTAGCCCCGACCCAATGGAACGATCTCCCCGTGGAGCTTCGTACCCTCACCACCCTCCAGACCTTCCGCACAGCCCTTAGAACCTGGCTATCCCGTCAGGCCTGGGGCTAAAGATTGTAAACCCCCCCCCCCGAATGGTATGAATGTTGCGTTTTAATTATGTATTGTCTTATTTGTAAAAGTTTGTCTCCCCTTCCTTTTGATTGTGAGCCGCCCTGAGTCCCCCCAGGGAAAAGGGCGGCATACAAATAAATAAACAGAATAAACAGAAACACATATTGGGTGAGTCACAGTGGCTTTGGAACAAATATTTTAGAAATCTCATCCATCATGCCCCAGAAATACAGCTTATATGCCAAATCAGACCCCTAGTTGATCCTTTCCCCCCCATTTATGCCAACATAATTGGATGTAGACATCTGCAAGCTCCATTCTAAGGAGGTATTTCAAAGAACAAAAGTGTCATACAGAAGAGGCTCCATGAATGATGGCACCATGCGTCTGAGTAAATGAGCTGTAATTCACAAAAGCTTATGCATAACATTAATCTGCAAAAGTGCTTTCAGACTCCTGATTTTTGGCCACAACTATTGCTACTCCCGAGAATACAATGGACAGCCAAAAAACAAACAAACAATGACTTATTGAACAAACGAAACCAGTATTATTCAGGAACAAATGATCAAGTTATCCTACTTCAGATATTCTATGTGAAGACCCAGCCCTCTGGAAAAAGCCCTAATGCCAGGAAACACGGGAGGAAAGAGAAGAAAGAGAGTAACCAACAAGGTGGGAGCATTCAGTTATTCTGGCAATAAGTGCTGTTGAAAGACTTGAATGAACAGTTTACAGATAGATTATCTTGGAGAACGTCTATGTGATCATTAAGAGTCAATACCAACTTGGCGCAATACTGGAAGAAGGAAGAGTTGCCTACAACTGAAGAATGGACATTGAAAGTCACAAACTTAGCCGAGATGGCTAAAATATCTTAAAGATCACTCAATCACTCACTCAAATGAGAGATATAAATGAGACTGGAAAAAATGGATCGACTATATACAAAATAAATACGGGACCAAGAAATTCCAGTTAGCCTATGCTTAAGATCGGAAATGACTTAAATTGTTTAAAGTTAGCTCAGCAAGAAGAAGCTAAGATCAATGTAGAGATGTCATTAATTTCTTTATTTCCTTTTTTCTCAATAGATTTTAGACTGTGTTTGTTAAAAATCCATACCGTGTACGGGTTCTGGGAAGTTGGGGGGGGAAGGAGGAGGGGGTTGGGGGGGAGGGGGGAGGGAGGGAGGGGTATACATTAGGCTAGACAAGAATTTGGTGGTAAACTAGAACTATTTTGACACACAAAAAAAATTGTACTCCGATGTCACTGATTGAGGAATGATGAAATGTTTGTTTTAAAAGAAAATAAAACTAATAAAAAAAAGAGTCAGTACCAACTTGATGGCGCCTAATCAATCGATCAATTAATCAAACTACTAATGCAACTCTTCTTCTACAATGCCTACTAAAGGAAAAGTTGACAAAGTAAACATAAATAAGTCCTTGTGGATTTTACTTTGCTAGTTGTTGCTGACTATGAGGAGACGTGCTCACTGCATTTCAAGGCCATTGAGCCAGCACTGTCAGAAGACATTCCTGTCGTCATGTCACCAGCATGATATCATGGAGTGCTGTTACCTTCGCACTGAAATTGTACCTATTTATTTACTAACATTTACATGATTTTGAACTGCTAGTTGCTGGAGGGCAAGAATTGCATAATGTTTGGGTCTCAAATCTGGGCTAATTTTTCTCATTTCCCTTCCAGCATAGCTTCCCAGTATAGCTTTGCTGCTATCATCATCATCATTGAATTGAATTGAATTGAATTTATTGCACTTATATGCCACCCTTTTCCCCGGAGGGGACTCAGGGCAGCTCACAATCCAAGTCAGGGAAGGGGATACAGATAAGGGATAAAAAGAGAAACAAAACAATACACAATTTAAAAGCACACAACAACCATACCATTCGAGGGGGGGGGAAAGCTCTTTAGCCCCAGGCCTGTCGGAACAGCCAGGTTTTAAGGGCTTTGCGGAAGGCCTGGAGGGTGGTGAGGGTTCGAATCTCCACGGGGAGTTCGTTCCAGAGGGTCGGAGCAGCCACCGAGAAGGCTCTCCTCCGGGTAGTCGCCAGTCGGCATTGGCCGGTGGATGGAATTCGGAGGAGGCCTAATCTGTGGGATCTAATCGGTCTGGTGGAGGTAATTGGCAGCAGGCGGTCTCTCAAGTACCCAGGTCCAATACCATGAAGGGCTTTATAAGTGACGACTAGCGCCTTGAAGCGTATCCGAAGACCAATAGGCAGCCAGTGCAGCTCGCGGAGGATAGGTGTTACATGGGTGAACGAGGTACACCCACGATCGCTCGCACGGCTGCATTCTGGACAAGCTGAAGTCTCTGAATGCTCTTCAAGGGCTGCCCCATGTAGAGCACGTTGCAGTCGTCGTCGTCATCATCATCATCATCATCATCATCATCATCATCATCATCATCATCATCTAATGTTGGTCTGGCAGCATCTTAACCACTGAGCCACCACACTATCCAAAAAGAAAAGTTGACCTCATTAATATCGAATTATGAAGAGTTGAAACCAAAAATATGATTCTCTAACACAGCTGATAAACCATTTGGATGAAAAACAAATTGTAAAAAGATCTAATATTTCAGTCCATGAGCAAAGGAAGACTTTTGAGAGGATATGATTGCATGCATATAAACTTGAAGAGGACTTTTTTTTAAAAAAAAAAAAAAGGACATCACTTTTAAAAATCCTTTTGTCAGAGCTAATAAGTTTAAAATCATATTAAGCTTCTCTACATTGATTTATAAATGTTGGATTCTGAGATATGAGTCGTATCCTCATTCTGGTGGCGTTTATATTGATTTTACCACCAAATTGTTGCAACCTGACAGCTGATGAATAGCTGAAAACACATTCCGTTAACTCCCTAAGCTTTCCCTCTAACATTTTTAAATCTTCTTGCTATTTAACATCCAACTTGATATCATCCTCGGGGTGAAAAACAAGCATATACATTAATGGACTTCCAGAAGATAGAAATTCATAAAATTAACTACTGATAGAACCGAACTTAAACATATCAATCTTTTTCTTTTCTGTTTCCCTTCTGATTTGTATTTCAGTCAGTATCATTAGATGGCTTCATTCGTATCAGGTACGCTGGCATTTGCTCTACTCCTTCCCCTAGTGAAACGGGAAAGATTTACAATAGTCCTTCTCTGGGGAAGTTCTTAATCAAAGACTAGTTCTGCAAGATAACAGACAGGAATTCACTTGGCTGTAAACAAGCAAGCTAGAAAAACTGAAAGAGAACATATAAAACATGTTGGTCATCTATAGACACTTCGGTAGGAGATCTCTGCTGAAGGATTTCAGCACCATACCTGCATGCACATGCTGAAATCCTTTGGCAGGGATGAGAGGGAGCCAAAATCCAAGCAGGATTTTCAACCCTGCAAGGAATAAGTAAGGAGTTATCAGAGCAGAGATGGGTTGTTCCCAGTTTGACCCTGTTTGGTCGAACCAGTATTTATTTATTTATTTATTTATTTATTTATTTATTTATTTATTTATTTATTTGTTTGTTTGTTTGTTTGTTTGTTTGTTAAATTTCTAGGCCGCCCAATCCCAGAGGCTTACATAGAGAGAGAGAAAAAAAAGAGAAGCAAAATAAAAGAATAATTTAAAATTCCCAACACACATACATTTCTAATCAGGGCTGGACCTTAACAATAAGATCAACAGCCCCAGGCCTGCCGGAACAGCCAGGTTTTAACGGCTTTCCTGAAGGCCATGAGAGTGGGTAAGGTCCGGACCTCTGGGGGTAGCTGGTTCCACAGGGTCGGAGCAGCCACAGAAAAGGCTCTCCTCTGGGGGCCCGCCAGCCGACATTGTCCGGCTGACGGCATCCGAAGGAGGCCCATCCCGTGGGATCTTATCGGCCGTTGGGAGGTGTGTGGCAGTAGGCGGTCTCGCAGATACGCTGGTCCTGAGCCATGTAGGGCTTTAAAGGTAATAACCAACACCTTGAATTGTGTCCGGAGACCAATTGGCAGCCAGTGCAGCTCGCGGAGGACAGGTGTAATATGGGTGTATCTCTTTACACTCAAAATCGCTCGCGCGGCTGCATTCTGGACTAGCTGTAGTCTCCGAATGCTTTTCAAGGGTAGCCCCATGTAGAGCGCATTGCAATAATCCAGTAGTGGAATTCAGGCCTGGGTCGCAGAACAAGCAGCGACCCAAGCTTGCCACCCCCCAAACTGGTTCCCTTGTCGCCACTGGGCCACCACCATTTTGGTTTTTAGTGACTGCACACATGCAGTTCACTGTAAATTGTTCTGTGCATACGCAAAGAACAATTTACATTGAATAGCACATGCATGGGGGTTGCAAACCAGTAGTAAAACTGGCACCCTTGCATCAGAGGCTGAATCCTACTTGGATTTCAGCAGGGATTGTTTTCAGCTCCTAAGAAGAGAGGCAGCATAGTAATCTAAGCAGTGTGGGATACCTCAGATGAATTTGAAGGTAGCAATAGCAATAGCAGTTAGACTTATATACCGCTTCATAGGGCTTTCAGCCCTCTCTAAGCGGTTTACAGAGTCAGCATATCGCCCCCACAGTCTGGGTCATCATTTCACCCACCTCGGAAGGATGGAAGGCTGAGTCAACCTTGAGCCGGTGAGATTAGAACCGCTGAACTGCAGATATCAGTCAGCTGAAGTGGCCTGCAGTACTGCACCCTAACCACTGCACCACCTCGGCTCCCAGTGTTAGATCGTCTGTATGAAGAATCAGAGGCGTCTGAGGTAACAGTAACCGTTTATTGTAACAAGAACGTATTGTAACAGTAACTAACAGTAGACCGGATAGCCGCTGGAGTTGTGTGTGGTAGATCGGATAGCCTCCGGAGTTGTGCAGCCTTTTATACTCGCCTGTCAAACCGTTTAGCCAATCGCCTCGCGTATGACAGCCCGGCAACCAGCAGGCGCGTCTGATTGGCTAAGACGCGCCTGGCTGCTGCCGAGCTGTCATTCATAAGTGCGAGGACTTATGAGGCTATTCAACACCCAGGAAAGCAGAGCAAGGAGTTCACACAGGTTTATTTCTTCTATTTTCTTTTCTTTTTTTTTAGGCAGGGGTTGAAAATTGTGCTTAGATTTCAACAGGGAGGAATTTGAGCTCATGAATGGAAAGACATTTGCATGCAGCCTCTCTAGGTCTCCCCTACCCCTTTATAAGGCAGTCCATGCTCCTCCATTGGGATTCTGTCTGCTTAACAATCCATAAAATAGCTTAACAATGCAACTGGAAATGCTGAGATTATGGATATTGAGCAAAGCAGCCACATGACATCTGAACAATTGCTTTGCTCAATGTTTGAGATTCTGGTCCCAATTACAGTTGTAAATTGGGAATTACTTGTAGTTGCTTCTTGGCTAAATATTCACACTTCTCTGTTCTTTCATTCATGTTTAGTTCTCTAGCATAGAATGGCTGTATCTCTTGGCACAGAGGTGGTGCAGTGGTTAAATGCAGCACTGCAGGCTACTTCAGCTGTCTGCAGTTCTGCAGTTCGGCTGTTCAAATCTCACCGGCTCAGGGTTGACTCAGCCTTCCATCCTTCCGAGGTGGGTAAAATGAGGACCCAGACTGTGGGGGCGATATGCTGACTCTGTAAACCGCTTAGAGTGGGCTGAAAGCCCTATGAAGCGGTATATAAGTCTAACTGCTATTGCTATTGCTATTGGTCACAAAGATGAGTTGCTATGCCCCATATAGATTTTGCCTTTGTGATTCTGAAGACGGAAGTAGTTCTCAATAAAAGAAAATATTTGTGGATTGAAATGAGAAGTCCTTGGTGCTCTCTGAGCTTGGTTGTTTTCTTGTAAATGTTTCATTACCTAAACTAGGTAACATCATCCCTGGGTAGATCTTTTCTAATTCTAATGCACAAAGAGGGTAGGAAGGTTTCAGCTAAATTCTAGTTCAACAACATGCTGAGTGTAATAAGGAAATTTTCACCTCAGTGAAAAAAGATGGACTGGTGCAGGTTAATATATTAGTGTTTCATTTTCAAGGAAGAAGAGGGATGATGCTTAATCAGTGTTTTTCTTTTCTTTTCTTTTCTTTATTTTTTATTTTGTGTTACCTTCTAACATGGAAAAATGTATCCATTTTCCATGAGGGATCCTCCGTGTTGTCCTTTCCTTTTTTTTAATATAAATTTCTATTTTAAGGGTGATTTGACATCTACAGACTAATATTGTAGCAGCAAAATTAAAATCTGCCTTTTACTTACGTCAAAATAGGAGCCAACACCACGTGTTTCCAAGAGAAGACAGGTTTTATTTGAACGCGTTCAAGAGCCCAGTCTGATTTGCATCAAATTGAACTGCCTTAGGTATCCCTTGGCAGAGTTTTTATACTTTCTAATTGATTATTACAAATCAGACAGACATCACAAGGCGTATACATTTTAAGGTCATAAACTTCTTACTTAGGTCAGTAAAGGACATTTCGGGAAAAGTTACAAATATTCTGGGAAAGTTACAAATACATGATTCTCATAAGATCCCCAAAACATAATAGGGAAGTGAATATAATAGGGAAGTGCATCTTGGTTACTCATGAAGCTGACAGGAAGATTGCTAAAGTATTGCTAGCATATTGGGTTACTATTGCTAAAATATCGCTGATTACAAGTTAAAAGTTTAAACTGTCACTATGTCGCGTGCGTCTATGATTAATGTTTGTGGTTTACTGCCCACCCAGATTTCCTGTTTGCCAGAAGCCTACATTCTAAGTTCCCCTTATTTTTGAGAGATGCAGGAAAATAAGGAACTATCTTTTTTGTAAGGCAAAGGGTACTGTAATTTCTTTCTGACCTTTTAAGCATTAGAATTAGAATATTTAGCCTGATTAAGTATTGGGGGGTTCACTTGTGTACCCCATGCTGCATCAATATCACAGTTTAAATAATGAAAGGAGGTCTCATTATGTAGTAGGACTGATTTGAAATGTTACCTGTTTTTTTCTGATGGTACTAAGAAACACCTGCAATGGTATTTTAGAAGAACAATGTAATGTCCTCATCAAAGTAGTATTAGAGTTAATTATCCTATCTATGATTCAATAAATGCATTGAGAGCTTGGTTGTTTGAGTACCATGCCAGGTATCTATTTCTTTTTCAGTGTTTTGCTGCATGTTTATCAACTTCTGATTATATTGTAAATGAAATGATCTTAAAATACACTGTCACATATATTCATATTTTCTTTCTCTCTTTGTGTTTGGGATTTTCAACCCATGTCTGGGTTGCAAACATCTGGATATTTAACAGATAACAGCGAAAAGAAATGGAAAAAAAATAAGCCTTTGAAAGCATCTTATGGCCTCTTGAATTTTTCAGCCCTGATGTAGATCCCTTCTTTATGAATATAGAAAGAAAGTTCTGCACTATGATTGTTATGCTACCACCCAAAAAAAGTATTTATCATTACTATTTCTATGCTTCCGGTGGAAGAAAGCAACATGCAATGGATATTAAAAAAAGTTTCTTCATGATAAAACACTGGGGAAAAAATAGAACTATTTCCACATCACAGTTGTGGTTGTTGACACTAGCATGTGGGTGGTGAGTGTAGGAGTGTTGCTGTATTAAAAGTTGTCAGAAAAGAACATGGTCTTGAATTTGCACTCTTGTATTTAGTATAAAATTAAAGCTGTTAAAGTATTTCTTTGCTCACTTTCCCCCTTTCTTTTTTTTACCAGCCATGGGTTTATGAAAGTAGTAACAATCCAGTAATTTGCAAATGTTTTTATATGCAGGTATAATTGCTTTTCAGTTATATCAGTTGGGCAGAATTTGTGACTTTAACAGATGTTGAGTTAAATTGTTGCATTGCAAGATAGAACAGCAGATGATTAAGGTGCATTAAATAAATCCACAGGGCATGTTTTTAATAAAAATAAATGAGTCATAATGACACATGGGTTTTAATAATAAAAAGGTAAAAAGAATTAAATCTTGAAGGGCTAATTATGAGAGGCTGGGATATAAAGAATTAAGGAAAATGATAGCATGGAGGAAATGCCTAAGAAAACATATGGTTGTTCATAATAATGTAGCTAGCATATATAAAAGCTTTTTTTATAGATGGTGATAGATAGATAGATAGATAGATAGATAGATAGATAGATAGATAGATAGATAGATAGATAGGTAGGTAGGTAGGTAGGTAGGTAGGTAGGTAGGTAGGTAGGTAGGTAGGTAGGTAGGTAGGTAGACGATAGATAGATAGATAGATAGATAGATAGATAGATAGATAGATAGATAGATAGATAGATAGATGATAGATAGATGATTGATAGATGATAGATAGATAGATAGATAGATAGATAGATAGATAGATAGATAGATAGATAGATAGATAGATAGATAGATAGATAGATAGATAGATAGATAGATAGATAGATAGTTAAAGGAGGTAGTTAGGTAGGTAGGTAGGTAGGTAGGTAGGTAGGTAGGTAGACGATAGATAGTTAGATAGATAGATAGATAGATAGATAGATAGATAGATAGATAGATAGATGATAGATGATAGATGATAGATGATAGATGATAGATGATAGATGATAGATAGATAGATAGATAGATAGATAGATAGATATAAATAGATAGATAGATAGATAGATAGATAGATAGATAGATAGATATAAATAGATAGATAGATAGATAGATAGATGATAGATAGATAGATAGATAGATGATAGATAGATAGATAGATGATAGATATATAGATAGATGATAGATAGATAGATAGATAGATGATAGATAGATAGATAGATAGATGATAGATAGATAGATAGATGATAGATAGATAGATAGATGATAGATAGATAGATAGATAGATAGATAGATAGATAGATAGATAGATAGATGATAGATAGATAGATAGATGATAGATAGATAGATAGATAGATAGATAGATAGATAGATAGATAGATAGATAGATAGATAGATAGATAATTAGAGACAGACATATAGACAGACAGGGTAAGGTAAGGTAAGATATAAACTTTAAAAAGTTTTCTAGGTCATCCTTAAAGGATATTCTGGGATATTTAATAATATTAGTAATCATAATTGTTACCAATAGTTTTTGAACAGTAGTCTATATTGTTCATCGAAATACTTTTTTATTCTCGACTTCTTCTCAGCAAATATTTTCATATCTCTGTTGTGAAATGTTCTTTTAAGGAGTGTTTATAGTTTTATGTTGATTTTTGTATTGTGATTTTCTCTAATGCCTGTTTTTTTTAAAGCTGTTCATTTTTCTGAAACATATTATTCTTTTCTGTTCCCTATATACAAAGATTGGAATTCAGGTTCAAAGAAGCCCAGTTTTATCAATCCTAAAAATAAACATACTGTGGATCTAATTTCATACGTTGCATATGCAGGAAATATCTCCCAATTCTTCACAATATATTTGTGTTAGTGTGCATTCTGTTTGAGGCACAGGATCAACGATGATAAACAACAGATTGTTGGAAGCTCTGAAACTTTGAAGAGAGAGTTCTTATACATATTGTGCTAAGTGTAGGCATCTGGTAGAAGCCATTATGATTTCATGACATGAATTAATCCTCATCATTTGTGCAATGACATCATGACATGTTTTATGTCACTTGCCTTTCCTGCAGAGGAATCTCTGCAAATATCCTCACTTTCTACATTGAAAACTGTGTAACTGATTTTGGGGCTGGGGCTGGATTCAAAGAAGACCCTCAATCAAATCCATGAGTGCTTAGCAACATGTATATTTCCAGATACGGTGAAGGAAAAGCAGAAGATTCCTGAGAATACAGTGGACCACCAAGGAAACAACAAACAAATGGATCATCTAACACATCATTCCAGAGTTCTCCCTCAATGAATAAATGGCCAAGCTTATAGCATCCTGCTTTGGGTCCGTTACGTGAAGACTTTTCTCTCTGGAAAAGCAATAGCAGTAGCAATAGCAGTAGACTTATATACCGCTTCATAGGCCTTTCAGGCCTCTCTAAGCGGTTTACAGAGAGTCAGCATATTGCCCCCAACAATCTGGGTCCTCATTTTACCCACCTCGGAAGGATGGAAGGCTGAGTCAACCCTGAGCCGGTGAGATTTGAACCGCTGACCTGCTGATCTAGCAGTAGCCTGCAGTGCTGCTGAAGGCTGAAATACTGAAAAAAAGATAGAAAGAAAGGGAAGAAGAAGATGACTGGTGAATAGACTTAGTGGCAGTAGATGCACCATTGGAAGGTCATCATGGATAAATGGAATCACAGAGAGTCGACATCAATTGATGATACGTAATCAATCAAATCAATTCTGAATATGAGGCAGTTCATATTCAATACAGAATTGTGGCGAGGCTGAGTTTATTTTACTTTTACTTATTAAGCTTGTTTTCTGTAATCTTTTTTTCTCTATCTCCAACCTTTTGTCCTTAGTAGAAAAATTGTGCATCAACTTATTTTCCATAAAGCTGTTATGTCATTTGTGAAATTCAGCAGAAGATTTGGGGTTGTGCATTTGGTTCGTGCAATATATTGGTTAGACTCTTAAGTTTCTCAAAATCTCAATAGCTAGAATTGTTTTATTTATTTATTTTTATTTCGCTTTATTCATAAAACATGAATTAGATAACAGATATACTGTAAGTATAAACATGATTATGTGTACATGAAACGAATATGAATGCAAGGGAATATTAGGACAGCAACAGTAGGCATGCTGGTGTGCTTATGCATGCCACTTAAAGACCTCTTAGGAATGGGGTGAGGTTGACACAGGGGTGGGTTCCTGCCAGTTCTAACCACTTCTATAGAAGAGGTTCCACAAATATACAATTGAGAGGCTAGTTTTAAGATAACATGCATTTACAGGCTTGCTCGGAAAAGGTTTTGTGGTCCATTTTTATCTACACGTGTATCAGCAAGGCAGTGGTGGGTTTCAAAAATTGTTCGAACCTACTCTGTGGGTGTGGCCTCCTTTGTGGGAGTGGCTTGCCGCCCATGTGACCGGATGGGAGTGGCTTGCCACCCATGTGACCGGATATGAAGATGCCGATGACACTTGTCAGAACCACCTTAAATTACCTCCCACACAGCACTGGCCTGCATAAGAATAGGATGCAAACTTGTTTTTTAAAAGGCATCTTTGGTTTGCTTTAAAACAACTTCAACACACGCAATGTTCAGATTGCACCACAAACGCAGTAGTCATCCTTACCTTTCACAGAGGCACTGAGTTTTATAAACATGAGCACGATAGTGTAGAATAATCATATCCAAGGACCAGTGGTGGGGTTCAAAAATTTTTGGACCCTCTTCTGTAGGTGTGGCCTGCTTCCCGGGTCCACTGGTGGAACCTCTTCTAACCGGTTCGGTAGATTTGACGAACCGGTTCTACCAAATAGGTGCGAACTGGTAGGAACCCACCTCGGCAGCAAGGACAGGATAGGAGGATGCTATGAAAATTCATCAAGAACACGGGAGAACTGGCCTTAGCTACCTAATCCTCATTTAGAATACAGTTTCAGTTTGGTTGAATAAAGAAAGATTCCTTGAACGTGAGAATACGAAAAAGCTCAATTCTCCATTCATTTTCTCCTAAAGCTTTATACAATTCTAAGATGCTAGCTTGAATTCCTAGCCAATATTCTCCAAAATAACTGCACACCAATCCATCCTAAATCTTATATGAGGAATGTGCAAAGATGTTAGCAATAACAGTCTCTATCTGCATCTGAGCAAGGTTGTTAAACTTTCCCATCTGTTTAACATATAGAGTCTAAATGCCACTAATATTCTATTTATTCTCCGCCTCTGTCTCATGCCTTTGCATACTATTAAAAACTTATTGATATAATACATATATTTATATCTCTGCCATTTTTCTAATCATGCAAATGACATTAACATTTTACTAATGGTAGCATCCAATAAATTTTATCTTATACAATGAAGTAATTGCATTTATGCCAATCTTTCACAGTGGTTGAACTTCTAAACACAACATTTCTGGAATGTCAAAGACTGGGGGAAAAAAAAATCAGAAGTACTGAATCAGGAACGCCCCCCCTGGGGTGAATTTACCATGGAATGTAAACTCAACTGAAATAATTCCAATTTTCTTTTCAGTGGACTCCAGCTTCCCAGGAGCCATATGAAAGAAGCACGAAAAAAGTTAATTAGTCTCTGATCTAAAACTCCCGCTGAGCTACTTTATTTTTTTAAAAAAAGGTTACTAGATCAGCCTTATTCTCAGGCAAAAAGGATGCGAATCCTTCAGGCAGTTGATATCGCGTGTCGTGGAAAAAATAGCAGATCATGCCAATATAATACAGGTTGCCATTCAGCAGGTTTAATGAGGAATAAAGAGAAGCAATGGATGTTTCTCTTTAGAGAACAAAACGGGCTGGGAGATTGCTGAGCCTCAAAGGATCTTAATACCATCATGATTTGCATCACTGGAGGAAGGTCAACACCTCCTCTATATTTTTTCTGATGACTTGCACAAACAGCCCAAAGTATAGACAAAACAATGATGATGCTATCCATTCAATCATAGCAATAGCAGTAGACTTATGTCTGATTCTTGGCAACTCTATGGAGCACATCCTCTGGAACGATCTCCCCGTGGAGATTCGGACCCAAGCCACCCTTCAGGCCTTCCGTATAGCCATTAAGACCTGGCTGTCTCAGCAGGCCTGGGGTTGTTGAGTTCCACCCCTACTCGAACTGGTTGTGGCTTGTTGTGTTTTTTCAAATTGTCTGTATTGTTGTCTTATTTTTTGTCTTACTGTTTTGTATTTGTTCCCCTTCCCTTGGCTTTTGTTCAGCCGCCCTGAGTCCCTTTGGGAATAGGGCGGCATACAAGTCGAATAAATCGCTCTACATGGGGCAGCCTTTGAAAAGTATTCGGAGACTTCAACTCGTCCAGAATGCAGCCGCGCGAGCAATTGTGGGTGCACCTCGATACACCCACGTTACACCTATCCTCCGCGAGCTGCACTGGTTACCGATCAGTCTCCAGATACGCTTCAAAGTGCTAGTTGTAACTTATAAAGCCCTTCATGGTATTGGACCTGGGTACTTGAGAGACCGCCTGCTGCCAATTACCTCCCAAAGACCTGTCAGATCTCACAGGGTCGGCCTCCTCCGGGTTCCGTCTACCAGCCATCTGGTAGTAGTCATCTGGCTACCACCCGGGGGAGGGCCTTCTCTGTGGCAGCTCCGGCCCTTTGGAATGAACTCCCCGTGGAGATTCGGACCCTCACCCCTCTCCAGGCCTTCCGGAAAGCCGTCAAAACCTGGCTGTGCCGGCAGGACTGGGGTTGATGAGTTCCCCTCCCCTCTCGACTTGTATGACTGTATGATTCTTGTGTATTTTAATTACGTGTATTGTGTTTCCCCCTTTGAGTTGTTCACCACCCTGAGTCCCTCCCGGAGAAGGGTGGCATACAAATAAACTGAATCTGAATCTGAAATCCAAATCCACATCCACATTTTCTGATCTTGTACGGCTTTTTCCCATTGTTTCCATTGTTTTATGCCCTGTCTAAGCACTGTGTCTTTTGGATGGCATTTATGATGTCTAGCCACTGGGGTTGTTGTTTTTTTTTTGGGGGGGGGTGTCTCTGTTTCCTTTTACTGCTGACTATTCCAAGCATAACTGTCTTTTCCAGTGAGTTTGACTGCATGGCATGACTGAAATAAGTAAGGTAGAATTTTGAGATTTTCCCTTCCAGTGATGTGCCTGATTTTATATGCTCCGGTGCTTACTTGCCTGTCACCTTTGCTGTCCAAACAATGTGCAGAAGCCTTTTCCAACATTACAAGTCAAATGTGTTGATTTTCTTCCTGTCTAGTTTTTGTCATGGTTCAATTTTTGCAGTCATAGGTAGCTATGAGAAACACAATTCCATTCCATTTCATTTCATTTATTAAATTTATAGGCTGCCCAATCCCGGAGGACTTACAATGAAAGAAGAAAAAAGAAAAGCAAAATAAGTAAAAAAATAGTTTAAAATTCACAACACACATACGTTCTAATCGGGGCTGGACCTTAACACTAAGGTCAACAGCCCCAGGCCTGCCGGAACAGCCAGGTTTTAACAGCTTTCCTGAAGGCCATGAGAGTGGGTATGGTCCGGACCTCTGGGGGTAGCTGATTCCACAGGGTCGGAGCAGCCACAGAGAAGGCTCTCCTCCGGGGGCCCGCCAGCCGACACTGTCCGGCTGTCGGTATCCAAAGGAGGCCCACCCTGTGGGATCTTATCGGCCGTTGGGAGGTGTATGGCAGTAGGCGGTCTCGCAGATAGGCTGGCCCTAAGCCATGTAGGGCTTTAAAGGTAATAACCAACACCTTGAATTGCATCCAGAGACCAATTGGCAGCCAGTGCAGCTCTCGGACAACCGGTGTAATATGGGTGTATCTCTGTACACCCAATATCGCTCACGTGGCTGCATTCTGGACTAGCTGTAGTCTCCGAACGCTTTTCAAGGGTAGCCCCATGTAGAGTCCACAATAGTGTGGACTAATCTGCATTTTGTTGCCAGACTTTTCACTATGAATTGAGCCAAGGTGGCGCAGTGGTTAAATGCAGCACTGCAGGCTACTGCTAGATCAGCAGTTCAGCGGTTCAAATCTCACCGGCTCAGGGTTGACTCAGCCTTCCATCCTTCCGAGGTGGGTAAAATGAGGACCCGGATTGTTGGGGGCAATATGCTGACTCTCTGTAAACCGCTTAGAGAGGGCTGAAAGCCCTATGAAGCGGTATATAAGTCTACTGCTATTTTAGCATTTATATATCTTGCACGTGGTCATGAACTTGGTCATTTTGATATTCAGAAAAAGGCACAATTTCTTGCTTTTTTTTTCTTTTATTCTTTTAGTCAGATGTTTTAGGCATTCTTTGGATTCTGAGAGGAGAGTTGTGTCATCAGCCTATTGAACATTGTTGATGTTACTTTCTCCAGCCTACATTCTGATTTTTGATTCATCAGGTTCCAGCTTCCTCGTTATCATTTCAGCTTACAGTTTGAACAAGAAAGGTGCAATCTTGCCACACTCTTTTCTCTATCTTGACTAATCGGTATCTCCTCATCATGTTTGCACAGTGGCTTCTCGTTTGTGTACAGTAACTGCACCAACTTGACCAGATGTGTTAACACACACACACACACCCAGGACATCTAGTGTTTTCCACAAAATTAAAGACTTTCTTTTAGTCAATGAAGCATATGCAAATATCAAAATATCTTTGGAGATTCATGAGATATTTCCATCATTGAGTATAGATTTACACTCTCGCAGCCTTCCACAAGGCTATTAAGACCTGGCTTTTCCGGCAGGTCTGGGGCTGTTGAGGTCCAGCCCCACCAAGGTTGAGTGCATGTTGTGTCTTTTTTAACTTGCCTTGTCTTCTATTTTTAAAACTTTTTAGTATTCCTTTTATTGTTTTTATGTAAGCCGCCCGGAGTCCTTCGGGATTGGGCGGCATATAAATTAATTAAACTCAAACTCAATATGGTCATGAATATAATGACCCTTCTGAAACCATATTGAACATCTTGTAATTGCCTTTCTGTTCTGACCCCCTCCTCTATCCAGTAACGACTGCTGAGACATGTTTAACTGGAATGTACTTTAATTAGCAAAACACCAAAACCTCGGTGGCTGAAAGCCAAGCAGAACAAATAGATAAGAACCTTGGCAGCAACTCAGACAAACTCGGGCAGCAATAAACACAGATAAGGCTTGGCAGCAATCCAGACTGCCAAGCTCACAGTAACGTCCTCCGACATTCAATCCTGCATTGACTTCTGCAAAGAGGGGCGTGTGCACCAGTAGCTTTTTATAGTCTGGAGAGGAGCCTAATGACCATCAGCTGAGTGCAATTACCTCCTGTACTTGCGCAACTGTTCCTGACGCCTATTAGCTCTTCGATGGCGGGCATCCAGGAACAACTCACTACTGGCATCCGGCTCACTCTCCCTTGTCTCCTCCGCACTGGTCCAAGGCTCAGGTGCAACTAGCCTCTCTGCGCCCTGCTCGGAGTCGGAACCCTGTCCAGGGTCCTCCACATCCTCCAAAGCCGACTCATAGGGCCCCTCGCTGTCGGAGTCTGGTGGCAGCTCCAACGGCTCCTGCTGGGCCACAACAGTTATATAAGACATGGTTTATCAGATTACAGTACATGTTATTTGGTGAGGTCCAAGTGTATAAGTCATTTGAACAAGGGTTCATAGTTCAAAATCAATTTTCATGTCAAAATTGTGCTAAACAATCACCTGAATCATTCCTCCCCCATGCCTAAAGCTGCCAGGGATCCTGTTTCTGCTTAGCTAGCAACTTTTACATTGAAATCACTCAGAATGTACAGTGCCAAAAAGAAGGTGCCTTTTGTGACACTTACTTCAGAGTTTCGTTTTTTAATGCTGGCATAGGAACCAATTATTTCAGAGCACACCGCAACCCTCTCCATCTATCCAAGTTTGGGTGTGAGTCACGACAGTAGCAATTAAAATGTATATAAAAATGATTTATGTTTCAAAATGCTGAAACAAGAAATGTCATTTACAATAAAAATTCACTTATTTTTAAAATAAATTACAGTATTTTAGTGTAGTTTCTCAGCTTTTATATTTTATCATGACATTGTTCCCCCCTCACTCACTAAATTGCTACTCAGCGTAAGTCTATATTATTATTAGTTTAATGCTTGCGTTTAACTGGAGCCAAACACTAAATGTTCCTAATAGTTTTCTCTCTTTTCCTTCACATTAATTGAAAACTTGACTGCTGCCACAGCAAAACAGCAGATAAGGAAACTTTCCCCCTTTTTAATAATAGACTGGAGTTCTTTTCAAAGCCACAAAACAGGAGTTTTGAAAATAATTTCTTTGAATAGCTGTATCGAAAAAGAAGTCAACAAGAACAACGTGCGAAGAGTTCAGAAATGAACTTATCAAGCCTTTCTGAGGAGCAGGAATCAAAAAGGGAGAATAATGTACCTGAATTTCAAGAGAAGCTAACTGTGAGAAGAATGATAATTAATTTGACAGATTAATCTGATCTCTTAAGAAGAAAACAATTGTTGACAATTATGCTCAGAAGACATTACAAGCTACTTATAAATAAGATGTAATGGCTGACAGTTTGAGAAAAAATGAAGAGCCGAGGTGGCGCAGTGGTTAGGGTGCAGTACTGCAGGCCACTTCAGCTGACTGTTTTCTGCAGTTCAGCGGTTCAAATCTCACCAGCTCAAGGTTGACTCAGCCTTCCATCCTTCCGAGGTGGGTGAAATGAGGACCCGGATTGTTGTTGGGGGCGATATGCTGACTCTGTAAACCACTTAGAGAGGGCTGAAAGCCCTACGAAGCGGTATATAAGTCTAACCGCTATTGCTATTGCTAAAATCTTTGCCTTCCTGAATATCACACCTTGTTGCTTCACAGAAACAGATTGTTTAAATGCCTTTGTGTGTGTGTGTCAGAGATGGTACTCAGCCGGTTTTCTCCAGTTCGGGTGACCTGGTAGCGGCAGCTGTGGGAGGCTCCGCCCACCCAACCCAATGTAATGCGCGAGCACTGCGCATGTGCAGAAGGTGGTGCTCATACGCAGATGCAGCACTTGTGAGCGAAGCGAGTGAGCATGAATGCTTACATTTGTGAATTGGTAGGGAAGGTAAGTGAATCCCACCACTGGTGTGTGTGTGTGTGTGTGTGTGTGTGTGTGTGTGTGTGTGTGTGAGAGAGAGAGAGAGAGAGAGAGAGAGAGAGAGAGAGAGAGGGAGAGAGAATAACACCAACACCAAATACTATATTTGATACTTTGATTTATTACCAGAACTCTGACTGGTAACATAAATAATAAACATAGTACATCCTGAAATGTCTTTTATTTATTAATAGCTACTGGTTTCACAATAAAAAAAATAGAGCAGTAATATTTTTCATTATTAGATTTTCATTTTATTCTGTTTATTTTAGAGGGAAGCGATAAAACCAACTCATCGGGCAGATGTTACATTTCTGTATTGTGCGTACAAAATTCATAAATATGTATGGTTTGGAATTTCACTCTGGGGGGTGGTGGTGGACAGAGGACTTCATTTGTAATATATGCAGCATCAATTTTGGTTCTTTGGGATTATTATTTTTTCCTTTGGATGTATCAACCCCCACTGAACAACAGCAATTTTTGTCACAATTAACTTATCTTTTCTGAAAAGCATACTGAAGGGTTTATTGAAGGGAAATTTCCACATTTGCACTGAATTTCTGCTTAGATTCAATCCAATGACAACATACCACCTTTGGTGAATCTGCAAATGCCGGTATTTTCTTGGTCCAACTGTCAGGTGGGTGATATCTTCAAAAGTCATCACCAGGATGGAATGCTGGACAGTTAACCTTGGCGGGAAACTCCTTTCCTCCACATGCACAGTAAGATGGACAGGTCAGCGTCTAGAATCTTCCTCCAGCACATCATGATTCCCCTCCCAAATACCATGCCCCCCCTCCCCATTTCAATGGCAGCCGAAGCAGCAGCAAAGCAGAGGCTGACACTTGTGTTCTGAGCGAAATATTGCAGCTCAAGTTGACTTATTTCAAAACACGGATCAAAGGAAACCGCTCAGGATTTGACTTTCCATCATTTTTTTGTGAACTGTTTTGCAATGTGTCCTCCATTCAAGCTTGTCATTTGGTTGCATAGAGATCTTATTTGTAAAGCACATATTCCCCAAGTTCTTTTTCTTTTGTGGTTCATGCACAACTCTCTGGGTTTTTGATTACGTATGTAAGGAGCAGGGGAAAAAGTGGAAAAAAACATAGCTTTGCATCTAAGCATTTATTTATTTTTTTACTTACATTGCTAGCCTTTTTGGGGAAACCCAGGAACTATATTAATTGATAAAAATTGGTTTGGGAAAATTTTAGCATATGTCTTAATAGCAAAACTGGAAGGAAGGGAGGAGACCTTGGGAAATTCAATTTTTGCAGTTTTTTTTTAATGAGAAAAGTCCTGGAGGAAGGGTAACTCTCTGTCTAATAGAGGAAACATGATATTTGCATCATATTAAAATTGTGTTATTGCGTTGTCTTTTTTAATAGAATAATTAAGAAAATAATTTCTTGAGTGTTCAGTTTATTGATCTCTGAAAGTGTCCTTTTTCATAAGTACTGCATATAGCACTCAGAAATGTTTGATTGATATTAATGCAAATAGTATAGTGAGAACATGTCGACACTATTAAACCTAATGATCCATCTCATCGCTGCTAATAACCAAACACATTGAGAGCTAACTTTCATGTTTAGCCAAATCTTCATAATATAAACCAGCATTTTATATTTGTCTTTGCTGTGAAATTTGGAAAGCTTTTTCAACATATCTGAGATTAAACTACTTTTCTTTCAAATATTGGCTTCTTTTCAATAATAAGTAGTATGTTATTTTCTTTTGCTCCATGATTGGTATAAAGCCAAGCATGTTATTCTTAACTAGTTCTGTGATGGGATAGATAGATGACAGATCGATGGATGAATGGATAGATGGATGGATAGATGAATGGATGGATGGATGCATAGAGGTAAATGATAGACAGACAGATAGACAGACAGAGCATCTGGAAATGAAATTGAGAGTGGAGAACTAAGTCTGGATTTCAGGTTTCTATAGGTTATCAATTGGATGATATAGGAAATCACAACATGAGCCAAAGGCAGCTGTCATATGCAAAAAAGCAAAGCTAGCTTAGATAGATGTGAACTGAAAGCTGGAAGCAGAAGATATTGACAACATGTCAAAATCAGTCATCAAACTAGATAAATGAGGTGAAGTGAGGGAAGAATGACCTGATGGCGGATAAGTGAAGGTAAAGAGACATGGGCAGATAAGATGATATAGAAGTACAGCAAGTCAAAATGCATTATTTTTTTTAGAATGTTAACTGTTCTGACCCCCTCCTCTGTCCAGTAACAAATGCCAAGACAAGCTTAATTGGAATGTCCTTTAATAGCAAGACACCAAAACCTCAGTGACTGAAAGCCAAGCATAACAAACAGATAAGGACCTTGGCAGCAACTCAGACAAACTCAGGCAGCAATAAACACAGATAAGGCTTGGCAGCAATCCAGCCTGCCAAGGTCACAGTAATATCCTCCGACATTCAATCCTGCGTTGACTTCTGCAAAGAGGGGCATGTGCAAAAGTAGCTTTTTATAGTCTGGAGAGGAGCCTAATGACCACCAGCTGAGTACAATCACCTCCTCTAATTGCGCAATTGTTCCTGATGCCTAGTAGCTCTTCGATGGTGTGCATCCAGGAACAACTCACTGCTGGCGTCTGGCTCACTCTCCCTTGTCTCCTCCCCACTGGTCCAAGGCTCAGGCGCCTCCTGGTGGCCAACCAGCCTCTCTGCACCCTGCTCAGAGTCGGAACCCTGTCCAGGGTCCTCCACATCCTCCAGAGCCGACTCATAGGGCCCCTCGCTGTTGGAGTCTGGTGGTAGCTCCAACGGCTCCTGCTGGGCCACAATAGTTAACCTAAATGACTAATTAATTTCACATATTTTGTAAAATCAATCATGATATAACTACTGATGCACTTAGATTTTACTGGCTGTTTGGACAGTTAATGGACAGCAATTTTTTTTGCATAAAAACTCCTTTAATCTTCCTCCTCTCTTTCTTTCTCTTTCTTTAGCAAATTTTGGCGTGGCTTGAATCCTGATCTTTTCTTTTTATTTGAGTTCAGACCTACAGAGACTTATTATATGATTAACTGCTATAAGAGGTGATATAATTCAACCCAATGATGACATCAAAAATGTATACATTTTGCTTAATGACATTCCATTTATGTTGACTGTAAGGAAGGAATAAAAAAGGATAGAAGGAAGGTGAAGATCCCTTTTCTAAAATGTGAAGAAGAAAAATTCATTCTGAAAACAGTTTTCTCTGCATAAAATATGTAAAACAATAATCCGTAAATCTGTGGAAAATGTAGTTTTATTGTTTAAAAAAACCAAAGTTAGAGAGGATCATTTGTACAGAATATCATTAGTTGGGCAAATCTAGACATTCATTCTGATTCATTGCATCCAGCTATGGCCATAAAAGAGAATAAAAAAATGCCCAGTCTGACTTCTCAGCATGGTAAATCAGATCTGAGCAAAGTCATAATGTCATTTTCAAATATTCACAAATGGGACTATCCAAAGGAATGGTCAATGTGTCCTATAACTGTAAAAAGGAAAATAATATCTTGATGTCTTTTAAATATTGCTGTCAGTTGCTCAATGTTACGAGGGACACATTTTTGTTTCATTGAGATATTGAATGAATCGCAAAACTAGCAAAGGATCCTGGAATCCTTAATAGGGTCCTATCCTTATTGTGTTGAAATAGACATTGTAGAAGGAAGCCATGTAGCAAAAAATTAGCACCTTTTCTAACTAACACACATTATTAAAAGGCATAAGCTCTACACATAAGAGGCGGTATTTAGCAGGTTCTGACCAGTTCTGGAGAACCGGTAGTGGAAATTTTGAGTAGTTTGGAGAACCAGTAAATACCACCTCAGACGGGCCCTATCCCCAACTATTCTCTGCCTCCAGAGTCCCAGCTGATGGGGAGGAAATGGGGATTTTGCAGTAACCTTCCCCAGGAGTGGGGAGGGAATGAAGATTTTACAGAATCCTTCCCCTGCCACGCCCACCAAGCCATGCCACACCCACTAAGCCACACCCACAGAACCGGTAGTAAAAGAAATAGAATCCCACCACTGCTATACATCAGAAGTAATGAAAGTTACACTGTGAGGTGGCACATATTGCCCCCAACGACAATCTGGGTCCTCATTTTACCCACCTCGGAAGGATGGAAGGTTGAGTCAACCTTGAGCTGGTGAGATTTGAAAAGCCGAACTGCAGAACTGCAGTCAGCTGAAGTAGCCTGCAGTGCTGCACTCTAACTACTGCAACACCTCGGCTTGGAGAAGGAAGGAAAGAAGGAAAGAAAGAAGGAAGGAAGGAAGGAAAGAAAGAAGGAAAGAAGGAAAGAAGGAAAGAAGGAAAGAAGGAAAGAAGGAAAGAAGGAAAGAAGGAAAGAAGGAAAGAAGGAAAGAAGGAAAGAAGGAAAGAAGAAAGTTCATCCTAAACAGTTAAATCAAAAATTGGAATGGGAAAGCAGTTAATTATAGAGAATCTGGAACAACCAGATTTTTCACTTTGGTATTTCATGATGAAAATGTTTTTGAAGTTCCAAGGGAGTGCCTTTGTACTAAACAAAAAAAAAAAAAAGACTTTGGATCAAGGATAAAAGGAACAAAAAGGTTGGAATGATATGCCTGATGAAGAGTGAGCGCCTCTATTCTTTTGCATCTATGGAAAATCATCTCAGATGTACAATGTAACTTTAAAAATGCAATTTCTAAATCATCTTTTAGAAAGCTAGGCAACAAGTGGCTGAGAAGAAGAAAAGATCTGAATCTGTGATGTATGAGATAGCAAAGCATCTTGAATATATAAAAGAATATAAAAGAATACACACACACACACACACACACACACACACACACGTCAGATGCAAAGTGCGTGATCACCGAACCGGTTGTTAAATCAGCAGGATTCCACCACTGATTACACATCCTTTTTAAATTAAAGATGAAAAAATGCATTGATTCTCAGGAACCAATAACATTATTAGGAAAAAGCAGGAGGAAGTGAATTTAGATTCTGACGCAAATCAATTATTTTTTTTATGTAAAATCAATTATTTTTTTTTATGTATCTAGACAAGGAATCTTCTAAAAATCTCTCTGCTTGCTAGGAGAGAAAGAAAAAATTATTTGACTCCAACAGTAAAATATCCTGCTCCAGATATAGCCTGATGCTTAGATTCCAGGCTCCCATGTCCCAAGCCTAGCCTGATCTCAACAAGAAACAGTGCAAAGTAAAAAAAAAAAAATAAAGGAAATCATTACTGTGTGAGACAAAATTGAGAATTAATTATGAAGTGCACTCTGAAGAAAATTGATTTTTTTTTTGAAGTGCATTGCAAATTAATGCAACTGCGTGACTTCATGGGAAGAAACTATGTTTACTTCAGACACATTATGCAAAGACTGAGCTCTCTGGAGAGGAGGGAAAGGTAGAAGAAAAGAAAAGAAAAGAAAAAGAAAAGAAAAAGAAAAGAAAAAGAAAAGAGAAGAAAGAGAAAAGAAAAAGGAAAGACAAGGATGACCAACAATAAGATAGATGGACTGAGTTATAGCTATGGTGTTGAAAAATATGAACAAGCAGGTTAAATATAGGTTGTTGGGAAGAAAATTTATCTATCTGGTCACTAAAATCTGACGCCAATTTAATGGCACATAATCAATCAATAAGAATCGTGACAGCAGGGCACCATGGAACAAAACTAAGGAAAGTGCGAGTTTAGTTAACACTAAACCTTTATCCAAGGGGATGTGGTAGCTCAGTGGCTAAGACATTGAGCTTGTCTATCAGAAAAGTCGGCAGTTCAGCAGTTCGAATCCCTAGTGCCATGTAACGGAGTGAGCTCCTGTTACTTGTCCCAGCTTCTGCCAACCTAGCAGTTGGAAAGCATGCAAAAATGCAAGTAGAAAAATAGGAACCACCTTTGGTAGGAAGGTAACAGCGTTCTGTGTGCCTTCAGCATTAGATAAGAACCCACAGGCTAGGCCTCCTCCAGGTGCCGTCGACCGGACAATGCCGGCTGGCGATCACTCGGGGGAGAGCCTTTTCTGGAGCTGCTCTGGCTCTGTAGAACGAGCTACCAGCAGAGATCCGAACCCTTCCCATTCTCGCGGCCTTCCAAAAAGCCACCAAAAACTGGCTGTTCCGACAGGCCTGGGGTTGTTGATTTATAAATCAAGTCCAACCCCCCAGCTAAGCCAAATGTATGTTGTGTTTTGTTTCTCTCCCCTATTTGTTATTTTATTTTATCTCGTATTTGTAAGCCGCTCAGAGTCCTCCAGGATTGGGCGGCATATAAGCTCATTAAATTACAAATTATGAATTAATTAAATGTCTTCAGACACTGCTGGCTCTTCGGCTTTGAAATAGAAAAGAGCACCGGATCCTCGAGTCAGCAACGACTAGCACATGTGTGCAAGGGAAAGCTTTACCTTTTATACCTTTCCCCATATACATTCTTTCAGTGGTTGGACAGAGGTCTCACTATATAATGACACCATGCCAAGCTAAAGGAGGAACATGATGGAAGCAAATTGAAGCTGCAGCAGAGGAGAAGGGAACATAGACATTAGAAGACCTGGCCAAGAGTCCAAAAATGTAGCCATGTGAAAAATCAGTCCAGCTGTCCAAGATAAAGAAAGCCAGACATTGATTTCTAAACAGGGGAGGGGGAAAAAGACAAAACAGCTCTTAGAGCTGATCTATCTGTGGGATCACGCAGAAGCAAATGCCCATTGCCATATACAGTTGACCAAGAACAATAATGCAAATCTATTTTTTTGTGTTACTTACTAGGCAAGAAGAGCTAGTATTAAAGAAGTGTAAAATATGCTTGAATGGGCAACCAATTATGACCATAGGTAAAGGGAGTAAATACTGCACATGGTTGGTGGCAAAGCAAGGAACTGTACACTAGTTGACATTGTCCAATATCAAAGAAGAGAATGGTAAGGTAAGGAAACAATGAATCTGTTCTGACCCTCCCTCTGTACACACCAAAGCACGCCGAGACAAAGATACTTCAAGGCAGTGGTGTGCGGTGAGTTTTATGGCTGGTGAGGCAGCAATTTTTTTAGACTTGTGGACTTCAACTCCCAGAATTCCACAGCAGGCATGCTCAGTTCCGATTTAAAGCAACAGCATTTGTTTTTCTCCTTTGCTAAATAAGTTTCTTTCTTTCTTTTTCTTTTTCTTCTCCCTTCCCCTACTTCCTCCCTCTCTCCCCCTTCTCTCAAACACACACACACACACAAAGTTGCACCAGTAGGTGAGGCACGTCATTCTCCTGCCTCCTCCTGTAGAGGGCGCTTTTTAGAGGCTTTTTTAAACAGTTAAGCACTAAGCAGAATCATCCACGGTGACTCTGGCAGCAACTAGCTCAGCCTGACCTCAGCTCTTGCCTTTTTCCTTTTACATTTTTTTTCTTTTCATGATGACAGTGGTGAGGCTCTGCCTCCCCTGCCTCCCCTGACAGCATGTCCCTGCTTCAAGGATTTATTAACACAGACTAGACCTTGGCAGCAATCCAGCACAGACTAACCTTGGCAGCAATCCAGCCTGCCAAGAAAGCCATGGTAGCTTTTCCAGCTCTAGTAATGACAGCAAGAAAGAAATCGACCAGCAACTTGTCAAGCTATCCACAGAATCCATGGGATGCAAATAAATATTTACGATTAAGCATGATGCAGAATGGAATGGGAGCCAGAATCACGGCTAAGGGATAAGCCAAAGGTTTGGCAAGAACATGACGGATCTATTGTACCTGTAAGTGAAGAAACAAGGGCATTGCTTAGCACAGTTGCAACATGAAACCTGCAAGTGAAATAAAACTGCATTTTTGGTGTGGGGAAACCAAGGGAGAGAGACCTCTACATGCAGCTGGCACTTATTTTCAAGGAATCAGAAAAGCAGGAAGTGAGAGGTTCAAGCTCCAGAGAAGCATCCATTTGAATTGTGAGCTGACAGAGTCATTGACTGAGATAAATGGTTATAGAAATTGAGTAAATAAATAAAGCCATGTCAGTGCTTCTCAGCCCTGGCAACTTTAAGATGAGAAAACCTCAGAGTCGAGGTGGCGCAGTGGTTAGAGTGCAGTACTGCAGGCCACTTCAGCTGACTGTTATCTGCAGTTCAGCGGTTCTAATCTCACCGGCTCAAGGTTGACTCAGCCTTCCATCCTTCCGAGGTGGGTGAAATGAGGACCCAGACTGTGGGGGCGATATGCTGACTCTGTAAACCGCTTAGAGAGGGCTGAAAGCCCTATGAAGCGGTATATAAGTCTCACTGCTATTGCTATTGCTAACTTTTAGATTTCTCCAGCCAACCTGTTGACTGGGAAATTCTGGGCGTTGAAGTCCACAAATTTTCAAGTTGCCAATGTTGAAAAACACGGGATTAAAGGCTATTGGAGTGCACAAATCTACCTGATCTAAAACAAGCAGCCAGAACCTGGAATGAAAAGCTGAACTAAATTCATGACAGGAATGCAAAGTGAAGTAGACCTTTACCATTTTTTTTCCAGATACAAACACAGCAGATGGATGGACATATATTCTGATCTAAGTAAATTGCTAGGCATCTGCTACCACCATGAGGAAAGAGTCAAGAGAATGTAAAAAAAAAGAAAACCTCTCAATGAAGAACTGATGCTGAAAGAATGGAGAAAGATCTCCTACTACTTTGGCATCCAAACAGAAAAAGAGAAGGATAGAAGCTACCCTTATGGCCAAAAAGGGAAGATACAATATTTCCTTGCATGCTTTATGCTGAGTGAAGCAGTGGTGAGTTTCAAAAATTGTTCGAACCTACTCTGTGGGTGTGGCCTCCTTTGTGGGAGTGGCTTGCCACCCATGTGATCGGGTGGGAGTGGCTTGCTGCCCATGTGACCGGATGGGAGTGGCTTGCCGCCCATGTGACCGGATATGAAGATGCCGACGACACTTGTCAGAACCACCTTAAATTACCTCACACACAGCACTGGCATGCATAAGAATAGGATGCAAAGTTGTTTTTTAAAAGGCATCTTTGGTTTGCGTTAAAACAACTTCAACACACGCAATGTTCTGATTGCACCACAAACGCAGTAGTCATCCTTACCTTTCACAGAGGCACTGAGTTTTATAAATAGGAGCATGATAGTGTAGCATAATCATATCCAAGGACCAGTGGTGGGTTTCAAAATATTTTTGGAGCCTCTTCTGTAGGTTTGGCCTGCTTTCCGGGTCCACTGGTGGAACCTCTTCTAACCGGTTCAGTAGATTTGATAAACCGGTTCTACCGAATAGGTGCGAACTGGTAGGAACCCACCTCTGGAGTGAAGCCAATAAAATAGGAACTGGCATCCTAAAACAGATTTTAAGCAACTAACCCCTATTTAAAAGTATTAGACGTTAGCTGAAGAAGATCCATATGGACAAGGACAAGGAGCAAAGGAACTGTGTTGTAATCAAGAGAGTGGAATGTATATTGAATTGAGCTAAATTCCAAAAACAATTGGCCCACGATTGTAGAAATCCTGTGATTCTGTCAAAGGAGGCAGTATGATCAGTGAATTCCCAAAGCTTTGTGAATATTTGAGTATTTTAGGAGCAAGATGGATTCTTGGAAAAGAAAGAAGGAAGGAAGGCAGGCTGGCTGGCTGTATTTTGCTGCTTCTTCTTCTGATATGGAATATTCCAAAGTCAAAGGATAAGGGGAGGAAAATGAAATACTCTCCTGGCACCTCCACTGAATGGCAGAGAATGTTGCACTGAGTTGTTCAATCAGAGTATTTTGATAAAGGGATATTGACACTTACTGTGTTACACAAGCCCTCTTTGCTTGAGCAGGGAGATGAGTAATAAACAAAAGTTGCTGAAGTTGCTTTTTGCTTTACGCACCTTCTTGAATTATTTCCCCAAATAATTTTTGACAGCTGGAGCCTGCATATCATTTTCGGTCCAGCTGTTAGGGATACAGTTCGTGAGAAGCAGCCCACCCTTAATGCATTCTAAAGGATAATGATGATGAAGATGATGATGATCATCATCTATATGGATGAATCACTGTGATTTTTGTAGGAAGGTATTGGGTAGCAACGAGTTGTTTGTTGTTTTGTCTGTTGTTGTTGTTTGTTTATTAGATTTATATGCCGCCCTTCTCCCAAGGACTCAGGGCGGCGTACAACATTAAAAGAAACACATAATACAAAAGTTAAAAAAAAATTAAATATCCCAAACCCAATTAAAATTGACAATGACATTTTTTTTTAAAAAAATTGAATTAAAATTAACAATGATCAATAATTTATTTTGTTTTGTTCAAGCCAGGCTGGCTGGCTGGAAAAGCCAACTTTTTAGGGCGCGTCGGAAGGACCGGAGGTCGGGGATTATACGAAGCTCCGGGGGCAGCTCATTCCAGAGGGAAGGCGCTCCCACCGAGAAGGCTCTCCCCCTGGGGGTCACTAGTCGACACTGTCTGGCCGACGGCACCCTGAGGAGGCCAACTCTGTGGGATCGCACTGGACGATGGGAGGCTACCGGTGGCAGTAGGTGGTCTCGCAGGTACCCTGGGCCTAAGCCATGGAGCCGTTTAAAGGTCATAATTAGTGTCTTGAATCGCACCCGGAAGACAACCGGCAACCAGTGCAGGCCGCCTAAAAGGGGCGCAACATGGGAGCACCTAGGTGCCCCCATGATAACCCGCGCAGCCGCATTCTGGACCAGTTGAAGCTTCTGGGTGCTCTTCAAGGGGAGCCCCATGTAACAATACCTCATTAAGAATGAGGGAGGATCACCATCATAGCCCAACTGTCCAACTGTTACAGGGAGTTTTGTATAAATTCTGAAAAGGAGGAAGGAGAGGTAGCAGTCTTAGAAGGAACCTACTTTGAATCCTTCTAGTTGTGCAAGAATGGAGGAGAAGTAAAATTTACTAATTGGGAAAAGGCCAGTGCAGTCAACGTACAATATGAAACAATTCTAAACTAGTGACAAGCATATGAACAAATGCAATACTATGTAAATAGAATTTTAGCAATGAGATGGGACTTCTTTTTCCTCCATCTACCACAATCTCCATCCATGTCCTCATGAATATTTCATTCTTCTCTGGGATGGAGAAAACAAAAAAGGGGGGAAAAAACAATTCTACATATCAAGATTCTATGATCTGCCAAAATGAAATACTGAACACTGCAAAAAGGCCAACAACTTTAAGTCAGTCTGGTGCCATTCATCACCCTCTTCTAGGAAAATTCATAGCATACCATGTACACAAACTAGAAAGTTGTATTAAAGCAAATTTAGTCAGCCTATGTAAGGGTGTTTTAAAATATTACAATAAAACAAAATAAAATAATATATACAAAATATTAAAATAAAATATCATAATCAACAATAGCGAATGTGGGCACAAATGGAGTTTTGAGACGGTCCAGCAAATATATATGGAAAAAGTTTCTGAATTTCTCAATAGAAATGAAGAAGATAGAATTGTTATTGGGGGGAAAACAAAACAAGGGAGAATTGCAAGAACATCCTCAGCCCATGAGAATTTCTAGAATTTCTTTCTTTCCTTCTCTTGAAAGAATTTCTAAAACAATTTCTTTCATTAAAAGGAACATGGTAGAAAACAATGCATCATGATTTTTCCGCACTTGAACAATGTATTAAGACAGCCTAGATTTGGGTGAATGAGGGACTGAGAAAAATAATATCCTGGGATGTTGACAGAGAGGATCTTTTTCTTAATAGTGAATGCCTCTACCATAGAGAGGTCAAACTCGCATCCCGTGGGCCAGATGTGTCACGTGCTGGCCACACCCATGTCCAGTTTAGCGAAGGGAGAAAAGGTCATGATAAGCCATGTGATCATATGAGTTTGACACCCCTGTTCTACCAACAAAATAGAACCCATCAGTGGTGGGTTTCAAAAATTGTTGGAACCTACTCTGTGGGTGTGGCCTCCTTTGTGGGAGTGGCTTGCTGCCCATGTGACCTGATGGGAGTGGCTTGCCGCCCATGTGACCGGATATGAAATTATGAATTAGTACTTAGGTGGGTCCAAGTAGCTATTCAGAAACTCTGGCATTGAAGCATGCAAGTCTTAAAGCTGTCAAGTTACAAGATCCTTGCCAGTGGTGGGTTTCAAAAATGTTTGGAACCTCTTCTGTAGGTGTGGCCGAGGTGGCGCAGTGGTTAAATGCAGCACTGCAGGCTACTTCAGCTGACTGCAGTTCTACAGTTCGGCTGTTCAAATCTCACCAGCTCAGGGTTGACTCAGCCTTCCATCCTTCCGGGGTGGGTAAAATGAGGATCCGGAGTGTTGTTGAGAGCAATATGCTGACTCTGTAAACCGCTTAGAGAGGGCTGAAAGCCATATGAAGCGGTATATAAGTCTAACTGCTATTGCTATTGCTATTGCTATTTCCGGGTCCACAGGTGGAACCTCTTCTAACCGGTTCGGTAGATTTGATGAACCGGTTCTATTGAATAGGTGCGAACTGGTAGGAACCCATCTCTGCAACCCATGTTTTCATAGCTGAAAAGACTTGAGCATGGGTCCTACTCTGCCACCATACCTGTACTCAAGAATGCAGTACTGATCTAGGTTCATCCCACATTATATTGTCTTGCCATGGAAGTGTAGGAAAAACTGCTCTTTCTTGCATCAAAGTGTGCTGTCTTAGACTACTGCAGTATGAGGTCATAGAAAGCTAATTCTGTACTTCTACACAATTCCCACTCAAAATTAAATCTTAGTACCAAACCGCAAACATTTAAATCTTAGTACCAAACTGCTCAAAAACCCAAACATTTATCCTTTAGTAAATTGGCAGTCTGAAAACCAGTCTGGTGTAGTGGTTAAGGCAGCAGGCTAGAAACCAGGAGAACATAAGTTCTAATCCTGCCTCAGGCACAAAGCCATCTGAGTGGCCTCGAGCCAAATCATTCTCCCTCAGTCCCAGAAAGCGAGCAATGGCAAAACCACTTCTTAAATCTTCTCAAGAAAACTGCAGGCAGTCATCAGGAATCAACATTAACTTGAACGCACACAGAACATGTTGGCAGTGCATACAGCAGTAGAAAGCACACAGCTTGAAAATACAACTGGTATGGACCCTGAATATTTCTGGCAACATAAAACAGGATTTTCCTTTTTTCAGAAAAGAAAAAAAAATCTTCAATCATGGCCTTAACTACTTGGCAAATGTGGCTTTCTCGATGTGAGCACCCATAATTTTGTGCCTCACCTGCAATCTGCTTATACACAATTGTTTCAATTGCATATCACATACTTTATTCAAAAGCACTGCTATCACAACAGCTTACATTTTCTGGATCATTTTGGTAAAGAGGTAAATTGTCACCAGCCTATTTCTGCTGATCCCATGGTCATAATATCTAACCAACTGACAGCTGGTGATGCTTTAGTACATTTTTATTCTTATACATTTCAAAAGGAGGGCAGAATAATCATTGTTATTTACAATATGGTTCAGAAAACAATTCAATTGCTTAGTGAGATACTGCAATTGAAAGAAACGGTAGATTTTTTACTTGTCACAATGAATAAAATTATAGTTATCTGCCCTTTTAGAATATTGTTGCAAAGTAATAAGAAAAGGCTGAAAGGAATTGTAATTTTTTTTCAGTCACCAGGTATGTTGACATATACATTCATCTTCATGTGGAATCATTATTTTTTTATTTATAGATTAATAATTAGGAGGGGTGAAAAATAGAAATTGATATAATGTATTTGCTTTTTTTCTACATTGACATTTTTCACCTTAATGAGTATTTAATATGTAAATTTCTCTGCACACTTTTTAAAAACAGTGGAATGGTCAGAGTCCTAAATAGTCACTTTGAAATTAGCAGCAATTATGACACAATTTCTCACAACTTCATCCGTGTTCTTTTTATTCTGATAATAAAGTTTGTCTTCAGAGATTGAGTGACTTGATTACAGGCAGCCCTGCTTAACAACTGCCCTATTTAGCAATTCTTTGAAGCTACGACAGTGCTGAAAAGGTAAATTTATGACCAGTCCTCACACTTACAACTATCTAGCATCCTCATGGTCAGATGATCAAGATACAATGCTTTGCAACCATTAGGTGTTTAAGATCATTACAACATCCCATAATCCCATGATTGCTGTTTGCATGTTTCAGAGCCAACTTCTGACAAGTTGAGTCAATGGAGAAGCCATCAATAAAATTGCAAAATGTCACCATGTGATGACCAAGAGTGATTATCTCAATGAAACAACAGAGGTGAGGTTATAAGTACATCATCTTGCTTAAGAACCATTCAATGATGGATCCCAATTGTGGTTAAGTGAGAACTACATATATACCACATTTGACTCAATGCTCTGATAGAGGGCCAAGCATCAGTGAAATGCTTTATGGGATGATGGCTTAGTTTTTATTCCAAGGGAAAGCAAGATAAATTTGTCACTGAACTCCAAAGTGCTTTGACCAAGTCACTTTCTCTTATAATATTTAGAGTCCTTGTCAGATAAAACACAATGAGTTTAGGTGCCAAGGTTATAAAAATGTGGAAAATAGAAACACAAGCGCAAAGATTACTTCTGATGTATAATAACTTTTGCTCAGCTCTCCGTTTTAAGCTTAACCTCTGGTTAACGTGTGCTTAGCTCTTGGCTCCCTCTCAATTTTTGCATTGTAAGTCAGGCTGAAGGGGGGAAATTGCAAAGAACGTTTACATTTTATATAATTGTCATTCTTATGTTTTGTGATCCAATTTTTAATGTGGAAACATGCATCGTTTTGATACGAAAGAGCTGTTGTAGGTGTATCAGGTCTGTTTTGTTTTCTCTCCCATCATGAGTCTTTAACACTTGCTTTTGAGAGTCAAACATCTCCTTGGAATAGCATGATATTCTATGAATAAACTCAGGGGGAAAAGAAGAAAAGAGGGGGAAGGAGAAATGTCATGGAAAGAAAGGAATGGAATGGAAAGGAAGGAAATGGAAAGAGGAAAGGGAAGGGAAGGGGAAATGGGAAAGGAAAGGGAAGAGGAAGGAATTACAAACACTCCTATTTTACTGTGTAATCTTTTGGGTATCCAACTTTGTTTTTGCAATTTGTTTTGAGCTACAAGCATTGTTTGGAAGGTTGAAAAGGTAAATATGATAAGATTAATGATAAGAAAAAAAATAGCATTCTTCTCTCCGCTGTTGGGAATGGAGCTTAAAGGAAACAGCCAGTTTCCTGAGGAAAAAAAAAAAAAGAAGGGCATGGAAGTCGATTTTGACAAAATAAAGGCTAGTTATGGCCTGACCCATTCCTGGTGATAATTTTAGAAATCAAAAGCAACATCGAAGGAAAACGGTGCAGACCGAATTGTAGAAGAGAACTACTTGGTTTCTAATTCTGGCCATCTTCAGATTGAAATTTCAAAACTCTTATCAGTTTTCAGTCATTAAAAAGATTGCAGTGCTCCAGAAACTGGTCAATTTCTCTCTCTTTGTGTTGTTTTATTCCACATAATATTTTTATTTCCATTTCATTCTATACAATCACGTGTTTACTGTGCATAACCGGAGCATGTAACATTGAGTAATAAACACAGCCTTCACTTATATAGAAAATGCCCCCTACAATACAAACCCAATATACCACCTTGGCCCACCATACGCCCTCTTTCAACCCCCTCCAACTTTCATTCTTCCTTCTTACATACCCCTCTACTACCTACTTCCCCTCCCCCTCTATCACTCCCTCTCTTCATCCATTCCCTCCCTTCCTTCTCCTCCTCCTCTCTCTCACCCTCTCCACCCTCCTTCTTCTTTCGCTCAACTCCTCCCTTCGGTTTACTTCTATTACCTTCCAATATATTCAGCTTGTTCTATTTTAACACTAACATTAAAAAGCCACAGTATACAAGTGCAATCATGTACTTTAGAATTTAACACATATTATATTTCCCCCTGGTCAATTTCAATAGAATCCCTACAGGATTGCAGAACAAATTTCAGCTAATATATATATTTTTTTTCCTGTGCTCATCATAACATCTTCTGACGAGAAGATGGAATATTACTTAGAAGCCAAACATTCCATTAAGAGATCATCCTTAGTCTCAGGACACTACACAACACTTGCCTAAAGACAAATCATAATGAAGCTATAAGATCCTTGCTCATATCAGGCAATTTAGGGTTGCCAGGGAGTTCAAGTTATGCAGACAGTCAAATGTCTCCATGAACCAAGTTATAGATACACATAGACCAGTGGTGGGTTTCAAAAATTGTTGGAACCTACTCTGTGGGTGTGGCCTCTTTTGTGGGAGTGGCTTGCCACCCATATTGACCGGATGGGAGTGGCTTGCCACCCATGTGACCGGATATGAAATTATGAATTAGTACTTAGGTCGGTTCAAGTAGCTATTCAGAAACTCTGGCACTGAAGCATGCAGGTTTTAAAGCTGTCAAGTTACAAAATCCTTGCACCCCCAACCCTTTAGGAAAAAAAACTAGGGGTCTTCAAACCTGACAGCTTTAAGATTTGTGGACTTCAACTCCCAGAATTCCTCCTCCAGTCACGTTGGCTCAGGAACTCTGGCATTGAAGCATGCAAGTCTTAAAGCTGTCAAGTTACAAGACCCTTGCACCCCTAACCCTTTAGAAAAAAAAAACCAGGGATGTTCAAACTTGACAGCTTTAAGACTTGTGGACTTCAACTCCCAGAATTTCTCCTCTAGTCACGTTGGCTCAGGAACTCTGGCATTGAAGCATGCAAGTCTTAAAGCTGTCAAGTTACAAGATCCTTGCACCCCTAACCCTTTAGCAGTGGTGGGTTTCAAAAATGTTTGGAACCTCTTCTGTAGGTGTGGCCTGTTTTCCGGGTCCACTGGTGGAACCTCTTCTAACCGGTCCGGTAGATTTGACGAACCGGTTCTACCGAATAGGTGCGAACTGGTAGGAACCCACCTCTGACATAGACATGGAAAACCATCCTAAATTGTCCCTCTTCTCAACATTTAAAAGCCTTCTAAGGGGGAAATAAATTGAGTTCAGAAATGTTTTTTCTTGTCAGGATACAGTTTCAGAAATGGCCTAAAGTTGCAATCTCAGCTGGATTGGGTGCCAAAATCTTGTTATATCCGTGACTCTTGCCTAGTGCTGTCATTTAAATGTTGTCATTAGCCTGTGATCAATGAGTAAAGGTTCCCAATATATTTTCCTCTGTTTTCCATTTGTCATTTCTTTTTTTGTAATAGTTTCCCCCCACGAAACAAAGAAAAATGTGCTGTGCTTAATGAATTACCCAATTATAAAAACACCATACTATTTTAAATTAATTTTCACTAACCGGTAAATGCAACCTCTTTGCCTCCCTAATTCTAGGTTAAATCTTCAGCAATGTAGCTGTAGATAATTTGAGCAAGTCTTGGTGTATCTGTTGCATCCCCCCAAAAAAGTAGGCATATTGTGTCTGGGCTGCACAAGTCTGGGAAATTGGTAAATAGTAGACAAGGCAGCAGAAATTCCAGAATCTTCCTCCAGCACAATTAGTAGTCCCCTCCCAAATATCATGCCCCCCTCCCCGTTTCAATGGCAGCCGAAGCAGCAGCAAAGCAGACGCTGACAGAAATGCTATTGCATCATTAAAAGACACAGTTCAGGAGATCTTTCAAGGTGTCCTAACAGATGGTAATCCTAAGAGTGTTAGAGATAGTTTAAAAGGATGGCCTTCCCAGTTAAAATCACTGTCAAAAAACTTCTATGCCAATGAACTAATCTTACCTTCTGTTACACCAATTTACCTGGGCGCGTTGCTATCTTGGTTAGGTTAATACTGCTCAAAATTATTTAAATAATAACCTGGGGAAAAAAAATAAAAGTTATGGACTTCCTAGAAATAAGTGAATAATGGACACTCATTGTTGAGTTGAGAGCGAATAAATGGTAGACTGATATCTCAATTACTTATTTATATCAGAACCTTCCCTGAAGCCTCCGGAGGGCAAAAAACGACCCTTCCGAGCAAACCGGGAGTCAAACCGTGACTTCCGGTTTTCTCGTAGGGTCGTTTTTTGCCCTCCGGAGGTTTCAGGGAAGCCTGTCATGCATGCATGCATGCTGGGGGGAGGGTGTTGCACATTGCATTATGGGTGCAGCATGCCCACGCATGACCCCCCCCTGCGCTCCCTCCGCTTATGGCACGTGAGCCAAAAAAGGTTCACCATCGCTGAACGAAGCCATTCCAAACTTTGACAACTCTATTACAGAAATCATATTTTTACAGTCAAGTTTAGAACGATTTACCTTGAGTTTAAATACAGTCACATTTGAAGGGAAATCAGGAAGTAACTGCTGAAAAAGGAGGGAGGTTGAAACCTTTAAGAATACCTGGGTTCATTGTGAACCAAAATAATAGGGATAATAGTTCAGTTAGAGTAGTGTTTTCAAACTTAGCAATTTTACGACATGTGCACTTCCACTCCTGTAATTCTGGTTGGGGAATTCTGGGAGTTGAAGTCCACCCCTCTAAAAGTTATCAAGGAAGAAAAACACCCAAGTTAGAATGTATATTACAGTCGGCTCTTTTTTTAAAATTTTATTTTATTTTATCAATTTCATATATACATTCACAATTATATGATCTCATAACTGTTATTAATAATATGTATTTATAACAATTTTTCTTACTGTTGACAATATACTTGAAGATTGCTTTTTTAACATCCCATAGATCCATCTTATCTTACAACGGTCCTACTTCTTCTTCCCTCCCTCCCTCTTTCCTTCCCTCGTTTCTTCTCTCTTACTCCCCTTCCTTCCCTCCCTCTTTCCCCTTCCCTCCTTTTCTCCTTCCCTCCTTCCTTCCCTCCTTCCTTCCCTCCTTTCTTTTCTCCTTCTCTCCTTCCTTTCCCCCTTCCTTTCCTCCTTCCTTCCCCCTTCCTTCTCTCCTACATTCTCTCCTTCCTTCCCTCCTTTCTTCTCTCCTTCCCTCCTTCCTTCCCTCCCTTCTTCCCTCCCTCCTTCCTACCCCCCTTTCTTCTCTTTCTTCTCTCCTTCCTTCCTTCCTCCTCTCCTTTCCCTTCTCTCCTTCCCCTTCCTCCCCTTTACCCTTCCCCTCTTCTTCCCATTCCTCCCCTCTTTCCTTATAGTTGGCACTTTTTGAATGCATGTTTTTAAGAGAAGCTATTTGGAGGCTGTAGAACTGAGACTTGGTATGGAAGATTTTTTTTTTTGCTTATTTAAACTTTTTCTCCAAAGGCGGAGAGATCTGTCCATTTTCAGAAAGGGAGTGCAAACCTCTTCTGTGCGGCTATGGAAAGTTGACAGTTCATGTTTTCCTACTGTCAGAATTCTGACATGCGGGGCATTGATCTACAGGATCCAAAGCCCCCTTGTAATTCCAGCAGGTCTGTGAAATAGGAGGAACTGATGTGGCTTAGGTCCATCTGTAATAAAATCATCTCACAGTGGCAGCGTAAAGAGATGCTGTTAAGAATGCCCCTTCCTCTTGACAGAATCAGGGGAGAGAGAGAAACAACACTCGTACACACTGACACACTTGTCAGATGAGATTTGGAGTTAGAAACGGTGAGCCTCCCTGCGGCAGAAAAGAAATCTCTCTCTCTCCCTCCCTCTCTCTCTCTCTCTCTCTCTCTCTCTCTCTCTCTCTCTCTCTCACACACACACACACACACACACACACACACACACACACAGAAACTCTCTGTCTGTCTGTCTGTCTGTCTGTCTCTCTCCTCCCTCCCTCCCTCCCTCTCTCTCTCTCTCTCCGTCTCTCTGTCTGTCTGTCTGTCTGTCTCTCCTCCCTCCCTCCCTCCCTCTCTCTCTCTCTCTCTCTCTCTCTCTCACACACACACACACACACAAACTGTCACGCCCCACTCCATTCCATAATTAGGAAAGAAGACCAAGAGACTCCATGGGTTGGAAATCCAAAGTACTTTTACTAATTATAAATGGTAAGCGAGCAGTAGTGAAGCAAAATCTGAATAATATGGCGCGAAAGCAATTGATATATAGCAAAGCCCGTTCCCCCCCCTTAGGATCAAAGCTCCAGTCCAATCATAAGTCCTTCAAATGTCAGGTGTGAGATAACTTCAAAAAGATAGGCCAAGATGGAATGTGAAGGCCGTTGATGCAGGCGGGAAACACGTACGCATGCGCAATCCCAACGACTGGTACATCCTAGAACATTCCTCCAGCAGTCCTCCAGCACATTAATTAAAACCCTCCCACATACACGCCCCCCCTTCCCGTTTCATGGCAGCTGAAGCAGCAGCAAAGCAGAAGCTGACACAAACTCTCTGTCTGTCTGTCTCTCTCCTCCCTCCCTCTCTCTCTCTCTCTCCGTCTCTCTGTCTGTCTGTCTGTCTGTCTGTCTGTCTGTCTGTCTGTCTCTCCTCCCTCCCTCCATCCATCCCTCCCTCCCTCTCTCTCTCTCTCTCTCTCTCACACACACACACACACACACACACACACACAGACGTCTATCTTTTAAAAATAGCCTGAGAATTGCATGTAGAATTTTACTCACACTCAAGTGTTCTGTAGAACTATCCCTGCTTTCTAGAAATGTGCAAAATAGCAATAGCAGTAGCAGTTCGACTTATATACCGCTTCATAGGGCTTTCAGCCCTCTCTAAGCGGTTTACAGAGTCAGCATATCGCCCCCAACAACAATCCGGGTCCTCATTTTACCCACCTCGGAAGGATGGAAGGCTGAGTCAACCTTTGAGCCGGTGAGATTTGAACAGCCGAACTGCAGAACTGCAGTCAGCTGAAGTAGCCTGCAGTGCTGCATTTAACCACTGCGCCACCTTGGATCTAATGTCTCCCAGGTTCAAAATGTTTGCAGTGGGAAACAATTGGTTTTTTTTTTTTAATTCAAACTGAAAACTTTCCTTCTTGACGAAAGCATCCCATGATTTGTATTGGCAACTTCTGATAAGGTCAAAGCAGCTACTTTGAACTCTGACCCTAACATTCCCAACTCAAAGCATTGTTCCTACTGCTATGCAGTTTTGTATGTCAAATCTTGCTTTTTAGTTGCTTCCAGTCTATTTTCATTCCAATCTGAAGCCCTTGACCTTAAACGGCCCACATTTTAAATGTTAAGAGAATCTGATGGCCTGATTGCTCATAACATCTTAACTTAAAATAATTTACTTGTCTTTGGTTAGAGAAAGGATGAAAATAGTTCCAGGTTGGACTGAGGTGCCCATAGCCTAGAGCAAAAAAACCAAATACACCTGAAAATGATGGTCACAAGGGTGTGATCAAAACTCTACTATTTTGAATATGAATCACATGCAACACATATAAACATAGTGGAGCTTCAATCATACTTTCATATTAGATTAGATTAGATTTAATGAATTTATAGGCCGCCCAATCCCGAAGGACTCCGGGAGGCTTACAACAAATACATTTAAAAAATAGAAAAGTTAAAAACAAAGAAACATAGATTTAAAAAAGCCGCAACATACACCCAGTCTAATCTGCGCCACCTCGGCTCTTCACGAACCTATGGCATATGTGCAGGAAGTGGCACGCAGAGCCATTTCCCCAGGCATGCCAGCCATCGGCTGTTGCTCTCTGGGTTCCGGCATGCACATGTGCGCAACCAACTGGTCTTCAAACACACGGAAGCACCAGAAACTGGAAGAGCATCTCCCTGGCACATATGCGTGCTCCGGGAAGCTGGTCTTCATGCATGCATGGATTCATGCCAGAAACTGGGTGACCAGCACGCATGCACATGACAGAACTCAGAAACTCAGCTTCCCAGTGCACAGATCCATGTGCTGAACTAGGATATAGGGACTGTTTTATGCCTTTGAAACAGGGTTATGTTATAGCTAAGAGCTAAGGTGTAAAATATTGACTTTTATATATGTTAATTAATCTTATTATTGTAGAGCTCTGATCGTACTTTTTGCTGACAACTGGTGGAGAAGACAGTATTAATTTCTTTGTCTGTCTAGAAATGAGTTATTTATTTGTTATTTGATAATGTTATATTTGTTAATTAAGAGGAAGTGAAGAAATTAGGAAATTGTTTATATTTGTCATGATGAGAGTGAAAAGTTGCTTTCTTGGGAGAAGTGTTTTTTTTTCTTTTTTTTTCTTTTTTTCTTTTTGTTTTAGTTTGCCTTATTTTTTTATTGTAATTAAAACTTTTGATAAAATTATTACAAAAAAAATATTGCTAGGATGACTGGAGCTTTCATTCAAGAAGATGAATGAAAGAGTTATATTTCCTCTTTCTTCTTAAATTTGCACATTTGTCAAAATACATCTGACCATGGAGAGCTGATTTATTGAAATTGCAACAGCCAGGCACATCCTTTTTAAAGAGAGACCACTTTTCCAAACTATGAATTTCTAGTGAAAATACTGCTTTCAAGTTAATGACTGAAGTATAAAGGAGTATACATTTTCTAGATTACTGTAACCTTTAATGAGAGCTTTCAACTCACATAAAAGCTTTATATTTAAAGGTAACTTCTGACGCGGAATTGCTTTTTTTCTTCATAAAATACTTGATGGACTTTATGCCAACATGTGTCACTGAATGCAAATTTCAAAGGAAAGTAAGATGGTACGCATTTGTATGTCCAGAAAACAATAATGTATTAATTTCCATTTGTTCTTCAAATGGATTTCTTGCTGAATGGAATTCTGCATAATTTAATAACAATGCTGATACTTGTTATTCAGCTACTGTATTTTTGTTGCTGGATATACTATTTTATCATATGTAGAAAAAAAAAATCCCACATATGCTGAAACAGTCGTTCAAACTGGTGGGTAATCATATATTCTTTGAAACGATATAAAAACAGCTTGAAAGTGACTGGATTTTTCCTCCATTTCTTCCATCAATTAATATTTATACATTTGGTTTGTTCTGGAATTAATATGCCTGTTAAACTGCAGAAAAGAGATGCAGAAAAAAATGGAATGGAAATAACTATTAAAATGATATAGTTATTTCATAGCTCGCTTGCTTATTTGTTTGTCTGTTAAATTTGAATCATATCTGTAATTAAGAGACTTTATCTTCATTGCAACCATTTTGTGAGGTAGTTCAGGCTAGTTTCTGATAATGGATTACAGTTGAGATATGCACTATTGGTATATTCTCACACTGGTCTCCTAGAATAGGGGTCTCCAACCTTGGCAACTTTAAGACTTGTGGACTTCAACTCCCAGAAGCTGGCTGAGGAACACTGGGAGTTGAAGTCCACAAGTCTTAAAGTTATCAAGGTTGGAAACCACTGTCCTAGAAGCAGATTTTGAGTTTCTGTTGTCTTTAAATTCCTTGGTAGAGAGACATGCTTGACTCAGCCAGAATTGGAAAATTCTAATGGGATCTGATGGGATTCCGCATTCACCAAACATGTGCAAATTGGAATCACTGATTGTGATATTTCTGTAATGTAATTTTGGTGCTCAAAACTTAGGAAAGGCAGCCATGAAAGTAAAGAGATATGTCTGTCTATTTTTTTTCTCCACTGGCTCCTCTAACTTTAAAAGAAATGATTTAAACTTCCCATCAATTAGGGACTATTCTTCATGGTTCAGTGGGTTTGGGATCTTTTGGATCTCATTGCCTATGTATAATCTCACTAATCCTGCTTCCCTTTTCCTCTCCCAATATTAGAATTGCAACACAGAAAGAATATCAGGCTTTCTTCTGGAGGAATGCTGCAAATAGTGACTGAAAATGTCTGAAGGAAATAAAAATAGGTTTAGAAAGGGATATTTTGGAAGAAGATAAATGATAATTGACAGATAGACAGACAAGGTAGATAGAAGATGGATGGATGGATGGATGGATGGATGGATGGATGGATGGATGGATGGATAGATAGATGATAGATAGATAGATAGATAGATAGATAGATAGATAGATAGATAGATAGATAGATAGATAGATAGATAGATAGATAGATGATAGATAGATAGATAGATAGATAGATGATAGATAGAGCTATAATATTTAAAAATATATATTAAAAACCTAGGAGCTAATGAGTAACCATGTGCAAAATGGGACATATTTCTTTGTCTATCAATATTTGCCAAAGCTTGTTCTTAACAAACCAGTCCACTCCTTTTGAAAAAGAAACATAATGGATAAAACTTGTTTAGAATACTTATTCAGTATATTTCTGGGAGGGATTTCATTTTATAGATGAGGATTCAGCACTTCTACTCACATTCTGGATTACTTGGTTCTTCATTTTTCATTATAACATTCCAATCACTTCCCTTCAACATCCCTTCACATACTTTCTGGAAATATAAAAAATAAATTGGAAGCACGCTTATTTGTTTCTGCTTCTGATAATGCTCAAAGTGATGACATGTTATGGGAATGCTGGGTATATATTTTGTTTCAGCCTCCTGTTTATTATAGCACCTGCTTAGTACTCTAAATCTCCTTTTAGATTCCCACAGAGATGGTTCATTGAGTTGTACTGCAGAGCTAAGCTTTTCTGTTCTTTGCCACCAATGCACTGTGATGCCATTTACAAAGATTCATAAACTATCATGATCCTGATTAGCTGCTTGCCTGAATAACTCACGAGAATGCATCTCTCTTTTTCTCTCTTTCACTTTCTTTCTCTCTCTCACACACACACAAACAAAAGATTCATTATAGTGTTGATATGATTTTTGTTTAGGAAAAATGAGTAAGAAATCCAAGATCTTGGTACCTCTTTGGCCTTAGTTAAAAAAAAAAAAGAAAACTTCTCTACCTAAAAGGTTGAGGTTGATGCTGACGATTTGGCTATTGCCCTTCATCTGAAAAGAGTCTAGACTGGTGATGACAACATTTCAAGTAAAAAAAAAAGAATTATAATGAGAAAGAGGGAGAATAGACTGACCCCCCAAAATATAGTACATCCATTTTTGCTTAGGTCTTATTGCCTTAGGAGGAAGAATACAAACTGTATTTCAAACTGTTTCTGTGTTTGGCTGGTTTCATTACCCCTTCAGAACCTGACAGTTTGCCAGAGCTCACACCATGGTTGAAGGTACAGTCCTTGGGTTGGAGGCTGTGGGCTCGAAGTAGTCCTACAGCCATGTGCCTATACCTCGAGGAAGTTGTACAATGGTGTTACTTTCCAAAATTTATGGCAAAAAAATTCTGGTCTGGGCCAGCTGCCAAGACTCACCGTCCCACCTACACAAACTAAAGAAATTCATGCTAACAATCCATGATTAATTGCCGGGTGGTTTCGGTCTGGATCACAAAGTGATGGGTGTGCGCACACGTGGGGTGCAGCTTATCTTAATTACCATTGTAGCTATAAAAGGTGGTGGGAACCACAGGGTATTTGTATTTGTATTTGTGTTTATTTGTATGCCGCCCTTTTCCCTGGGGGGACTCAGGGCGGCTCACAATCCAAAGGAAGGAGGGAAAACAGACTTTTACATATAAGACAGTACATGATTAAAACGCAACATTCATACCATTCGGGCGGGTTACAATCTTTAGCCCCAGGCCTGACGGGATAGCCAGATTCTAAGGGCTGTGTGGAAGGTCTGGAGGGTGGTGAGGGTACGAAGCTCCACGGGGAGATCGTTCCATTGGGTCGGGGCTACCACCGAGAAGGCTCTCCTCTGCGTGGTGGCCAGTCGGCATTGGCCAGCGGATGGAACTCGGAGGAGGCCTAAACGATGAGATCTAATGGGTCGTGTGGAGGTGATCGGCAGTAGGCGGTCTCTCAAGTACCCAGACCCACTACCATGGAGGGCTTTATAGGTGGAAAGTAGCACCTTGAAGCATATCCGGAGATCGACAGGTAGCCAGCGCAGCTCGCAGAGGATAGGTGTTACGTGGGTGAAGCGAGGTGCACCCACAATCGCTCGCGCGGCTGCATTCTGGACTAGCTGAAGTCGCCGAATACTCCTCAAGGGCAGCTCTGACAATTTATTCATTGCCTTAGTGCTTTGTTGGTCAGTTCGAGCCAGAGGAAGAATACAAACTGCATTTACAAACCGTTTCTGTGTTTGGCTGGTTTCCTTACCCCTTCAGAACCTGACATGGCCCTCTTGATTTAAAACTACCAACATTCTTGTCCTCATTCTCCCCCTCACTTTATTCCCCTTATATCTCCAATTAACTTTCCAAATATAGTCTTTGCACTGGCATCAGAGCATGGACAGGAACAAAATGACAAATACGAAATGTTTTCAGAACATTTTCTTCATCAGCTGCCATCACCTCCTCTTGATAAGTAGCTGGACCACTTTCAGATTTATTTTCCTCCATTGTACACTGGGGGGGAAAAACCCCTACTCTGAATCAGAAATGTTAAATAACTTTGCAGCTGTAAACATGCAAAGCAAAAGACGAAACTTTGAAAGTGATGCTCCCCAATGCTGGATTCTTCAATATAATTCTAGGCAGGAAAAAGCAAAGGAACAACAACAACAACAACAATAACAACAACAACAAAACTTAAAACAAGGGGAAGCCTTTTTTATTTTTCTCCCCCTTTTCAATAATTTCCACCTACTGACTATTACAAGTTGCCGGCGGGACTATTTTCTACCTGTCCGTGCACTATTTAATTGACTTTTGTCCCTGAATGCTTTCCTCAAAATTCCCCTCTGCAGGTATTCTTAGCAGACTGGAGACTTTTGAAAGGTGTAACTAGTTCATCAACAGCACCTTGTAATCCAATTGTTCTGGAGACAAGCTGGGCACTTGACTACCTTCAGGGCAGGGGTGGGTTTCTCGCCCCGTTCCAACCGGTTCGGTTGGAACGGGGCCGGCGGCGTCCTCGTGCACGCGCGCGGTGCACGCATGCGTACTAGCGTCTGAAGCTGAAGGCCTGAGTTCAAGTTCTGCCTTTGTCATGAAAGCCAACTGGGCGACTTTGGCCAGCACATTCCTCTCTGCCCAAACCACCTCACTAGGTTTTTGTGGGGAAAATAGGAAGAGGAAGATATGTTCCATGTGCTCACTGCCTTGGATTGTTTGTAAAAATAATAAATGTGGCATGCAAACAAACAGTTTCCCAATAGAGCCGAGGTGGCGCAGTGGTTAGAGTGCAGTACTGCAGGCCACTTCAGCTGACTGCTAAGCTGCAGTTCGGCGGTTCAAATCTCACCGGCTCAAGGTTGACTCAGCCTTCCATCCTTCCGAGGTGGGTGAAATGAGGACCCAGACTGTGGGGGCGATATGCTGACTCTGTAAACCACTTAGAGAGGGCTGAAAGCCCTATGAAGCGGTATATAAGTCTAACTGCTATTGCCATAATAAATATATTTACTCCCTTAACTTCAAAAACCTACTGTCTAATGTTATCGGATTCTTACTATCTAATAAACTATGTTAAAATAATACATTGTTCATAGCATTTTTATATTATTCAGTTAAGATATATAACACCAATATAAATAAAGGCATCTCTAAATATTAAATCATAAGAATTGACTGATCAAGTGGTTAAGGCATCAGGCTAGAAAGTAGGAGACTGTGAATTCTAGTCCCACCTGAGGCACAAAACCACCTGGGTGAAATTATCTAATACTCTTGCCTCCTACTTTCCCCACAACAATAACCCTTTGAGGTGGGTTGAGCTGAGATAGAGGCCCAGAATCACCCACCTGGCTTTTGTGCCTGCACATACAAGCAGATATAGATGCACATACAAACACACAGACACATAGACACACACACATACACACACACACACACAGACACAGAGAGAGAGAGAGAGGGAGGGAGAGAGAGAGAGAGAGAGAGAGGGAGGGAGAAAGAGAGCAAGACATCCCTATCTCTTAAATCCATGCTGTTTCTATGACATTAAAACTAAATATAGTGCATTGATAGTATAGCATCAAAATAATGTATCACAGTGGGAAGTCAGGCAATGATTAGATGCATTCAGCTATTTTTATCTTCTGCCTTGCCATTCTTCGACTTCATTAAATGAAAAGCAGAAGCGCTGCATTTAGGAAACAAGATATATATGCATATACAACCCAGATGCTCCAGTAATGATGTTTATTGTAAAGAATAATGTTGTGGTTTGATTGGATATCAGTGTTCAGCTTTGTTATACTACGGGTGATAGGAAAAGACTTACTAGTTGGTTATCTATCCCCTTTTTGCAACAAGAATGTGGTAATCGCCACTTCCTTGGAAAGAAGAGGTTTTCTGCTTACATTCCTCTGGAATTTGAGGAAAAACACGTCAGCAAATTAGACCGAAATTGGATCAAAATGCAATAAACAATATTCAGAGCAGGAGTGAAGTCTTCTTATTACAGCATTTGGATCAGTGGTGTGATTCAAAAAAATGTTACTACCGGTTCTGTGGGCATGGCTTGGTGTACATGGCAGGCAGAGGTGGGTTCCTACCAGTTCGCACCTATTCGATAGAACCGGTTCGTCAAATCTACTGAACCGGTTAGAAGAGGTTCCACCAGTGGACCCGGAAAGCAGGCCACACCTACAGAAGAGGTTCCAAAAAATTTGGAAACTCACCACTGCCCCCACACACATACACACAGAGACAGACTGACTGACACACAGAGAGAGAGAAAGAAAAAGAGAAAGAAAGGAAGAAATAAAGAAAGGAAGGAAGGAAGAAAGAAAAAAGAAAAAGTGTGAGAGATGAAAGAAAAAAAGAAAAAAGGGACAGAGAGACAAAAGGAAGGAAAGAGAGAGAGAGAGAGAGAAAGAAAGAAAGAAAGAAAAAGAGAAAGAAAGTAAGAAATAAAGAAAGGAAGGAAGAAAGAAAAAAGAAAAAGTGTGAGAGATGAAAGAAAAAAAGAAAAAAGGGACAGAGAGACAAAAGGAAGGAGAGAGAGAGAGAGAGAGAGAGAGAGAGAGAGAGAGAGAGAGAGAGAGAGAGAGAGAGAGAGAGAAGGCATGGCTACTTTATAAATGAATTCATAAGAAACTTTTGACCACCATGTTGAAAATGCTGAAATTCTTGGATGAACACATACACTAATGTCTATAATGTGGTAGATTTGGTCCTTAGTTTCCATAGGTGGAATCCCAGCAAGCCACTCCCATCAAGTCACATGGCCAACAAGCCACTCCCACAAAGGAGGCCACACCCACAGAGTAGGTTCCAAAAAAATTTGAAACCCACCACTGATGGCAGGGGAAGGTTACTGCAAAATCCAAATTTCCTCCCAATCATCTGGGACTCGGAAGACAGAGAACAGATGGGGGCAGGGGCAATCAGAGTTGGTATTTACCAGTTCCCCAAATTATTCAAAATTTCCACTATTGGTTCTCCAGAACTGGTCAGAACCTGCTGAATACCACCTCTGATTTGGAGGGTTATATTTAAAAGCAGCAATATTATTTCTGAAAGAATGTCACAGGTCTTTCTGATAAATGTCTGATAAATGCCTTCAAACATATTTTTTTTAATTCTCCTGTCTCTAAAAAAAATAGCACAGGCTTCCATCTGCTGAAGTGTTTTGGTGGATCTCTCTGCAAAGCATTTCTACTTTTAATGGCTCAGCTTCTGTTCTTTGGTAATATTTTGTATTGAATATCTCTGTGTTAGAAATGGCTTAGAATTATGTCCACCAGGAATGTTCTTCCTATGGAGAACACTTCACAAGTCTGATATCACAACTGAAAACTAAGTGTGGGATATGGAGTTTGAATACTGACACAGGTCATAATACATCAGAGAGAATAGCCAGAAGATGGTTCATTTGGGGTTTTAAAGTGAAACAGAGCTTTAAATTTGAAAATGCACAAATGCAGATTAAATGGTGCTACATAATCTTAAATAATCCATTCTCCCCAGATGACAATTGTACCTCTTGATTTTATGAGTGATCCATATTTTGATTTTATGAGTGATCATTTCTGATTTTATCTCTCTTCTGCCTCTTTACTTTATCCATCTCTTTCCTATAAACATACAAACAAGCGTTTCATTTCCCCTTCTTGCTTAAATAAAAAGAAAGCTTTTAAAAATAGCACACATTTGTCTCTATACCTAGACATAAATCCACGGGACAATCATTGAGCTGAAGGGTTTATATTTTAGCTCCTTAAGAATCTGGGACAAAATTGTTCTTTATTTACTGTACAAATGTAAAGATTAAGAAAACGTCCCATATCTATCTTGCTTGGGCTTCATATGCTAGTCAGATTCTTTCCCTGCACATGAATACATTCTTTCTCATATTTCTGATTATCAGTGAATGACAGACTGAATATCCTTTAACATTAAGGTAACTATGCGCATAGATAGATTGGCTTAACATTTCTTCTTGTCTGCCCCAAATTCACCTGAATGTGAATTAAATAACTATTTAGTTTTATCACTCATCCCATGCAATTTTTCTTTTTCTTTTTTAATGTACATGTATGTGTAGGGGGGAGGGGGAGTTAGGGAAAGTATTTTCCATTGCAAATGGGAGAAATTATTCTGAAAACAATAATAATACCAATAGCAATAGCACTTACACTTATATAGAATCCCATAGGGTTTTACAGCCCTTTCTAAATGGTTTAAAGAGTCAGCCTATTGCTTCCAATGACCTGGTTCCTTATTTTTCCGAATTTGGAAGGATGGGAGCTGTGTCAAGCTTGAGCTGGCCAGGATCAAACTTCTGGCAGCGAGCAGAATCATCCTGCAATACTGCATTCTAACCAGTGCACCACCATGGCTCATCAATAAAATAATATTGATGATCCAAAGAAGCAACTTGATCATCCTTCACTGTGTGAACTTGGTTCGGCTCTTCAAGTTTTCTGCTTTAACAGGGAGGGAGAAAGGTACTGTTAGATTAAAATGAGTTACCCTTCTTTTTGGAGAAATTCCTGGGATTCCACCTATGGAAACTAAGGACCAAATCCATCATATTACAGACATTAGTGTAAGTGTTCATCCAAGAATTTCAGTATTTTTAACATGGTGGTCAAAAGTTTCTTATGAATTCATTTATAGAGTAAGTAGCCATGCCTTCTCTCTCTCTCTCTCTCTCTCTCCCCGTCTGTCTGTCTCTCTCTCTCTCCTCCCTCCCCCCCCTCTCTCTCTGTCTCTCTCTCCTCCCTCCCTCTTTCTCTCTCCGTCTCTCTGTCTGTCTGTCTCTCTCTCTCTCTCTCTTTCTCCCTCTCTCCCTCTCTCTCTCTCTCTCTCCTCCCTCCCTCTTTCTCTCTCCGTCTCTCTGTCTGTCTGTCTGTCTCTCTCTCTCCTCCCTCCCTCTCTCTCTCTCTCTGTCTGTCTGTCTCTCTCCTCCATCCCTCTTTCTCTCTACGTCTCTCTGTCTGTCTGTCTGTCTGTCTCTCTCTCTCCCTCCCTCCCTCTCTCTCTGTCTCTCTCTCCTCCCTCCCTCTTTCTCTCTCCATCTCTCTGTCTGTCTGTCTGTCTGTCTGTCTCTCTCTCTCTCTCCTGCCTCTCTCTCTCTCTCTGTCTGTCTCTCTCTCTCTCCTCCCTCCCTCTTTTTCTCTCCGTCTCTCTGTCTGTCTGTCTGTCTGTCTGTCTCTCTCTCTCTCTCCTCCCTCCCTCCCTCCCTCTCTCTCTCTCTGTCTGTCTCTCTCTCTCTCTCCTCCCTCCCTCTTTCTCTCTCCGTCTCTCTGTCTGTCTGTCTCTCTCTCTCTCTCTCTCCTCCCTCCCTCCCTCTCTCTCTCTCTTTCTCTCTCAATGGGATTTTAGACCCATGCTGAAACGTTGCAATATTGCTCACTGCAAGAAACTATTTTCTTCTGCCTCAAAGGCAATTCATTTTTATGTTTAGTTTTGCCCAAGATATCTACAATGGTTGTTTATATCCTTAAAATGCCTTTTAAAGAGATTGATTTCAATATCTTACCACTAAATCCTGCTTTAAGATTTAATTTGTTCACTTATGCAGCAAGACAACATTTACATCTTATTTTGGGGCAGCTTGGATGTCAGTTAGGTGCGCCACAGCTGTAGCTCCATCAGCTGAATGCCTGGGCATGGAGGCATCTTTTATTCATTTCATTCCTCACTAATGTTTTAATTATGTCATTTTACTTAAAGTTTTATCACCAGCAACAGACATCACTTTAGCCTGAAGCACTGTTAGGAAATTTTACATCTACGATAAATCAATTTCCTATAAATACCTCTTTTTTTTTCCTTTGCAAAATCAACAGAATGTAATAAACAAAAATGTAATAAACATAAAAGCTCATGCGATGCAATTATTTCTTCTGCAATGTGCTTGACATACATGCACAGTGTATTTAGCAGAGCACACTTGAAAAATAATTCCAAAGTAATGCCTTAGAGTTCCTGAATCATGAACATATACAAGGCAATGCAATATATTGCATTGCATATATTGTATATATTTCATTGTATATATATATACCCATGCACCTGGGCACACACATGCAGTTTTGCATAAAATATTTAAATTTAAGCTCCAATCACAATTCTATTTTTAGAATTTCAGAAAGACAGTGGGGACTACAAACTCAAATCATCACTATTGTATACACAGTAACATAGGAACCTGTTGTGGCTCGGTAGGAGTCTTTGGAGCTGCTATCAGACTGACACAGAAACCTCCTGTGAGTGGTTTCAGGATGCTCACAGGAGAAGATAACAAGCAGCTGGGGCTCATTAAGGATTGGATTGGATTTATTGCATTTATATGCCGCCCTTTTCCCCAAAGGGGACTCAGGGCGGCTCACAATTCAAGTCAGGGAAGGGGGTACAGGCAGGGGATAAAAAAGACGAACATAACAATACACAATTTAAAAGCACACAACAACCATACCATTCGAGGAGGGGGGCAAAAGCTCTTTAGCCCCAGGCCTGTCGGGCTCCTCCTGTGGTTAAAAGACTGATGGTGCCACGCCTTAGTTGCAGAAGTCAACGTCCTTCGTTTGTTCGTTAGTTCAGTTCTGCTCCTGTTCGAGTTCGTGTTCATGATTCAAAGAAGCACTTGGATAAGTGATTTGCTTTCTGTAAACTTGGTTTGCTGTGTTTTGTTTTTGGCATTTGCTGTTTAACCTTTTTGCCAGAGACTTTATCTATGTTTATTTTTGGGCTCGCAGCCAGCAAAAGCCGGGACGGATAAAGACATTCCTTTGCAAGCTGTGTGTGTGGGGCTGTCGTTTCTGAACAAGCAAGGAGGGGGGTCAGAACAGGAACCCTAGTGGTTAGATGCAGTATTGCAGGCAAACTGTACCCACAGTCTGAGGAGGTTGATTTAGCCTTCCATCCTTCCAAGATCAGTAAAATGAGAACCCAGATTCTTGGGGTAAATATGCTGACATTGTAAACCACCCAGAAAATATGGTAAATCACAATGTAGTAGTATATACTACAAGCCTAAGTGCTATTGCTATTGCTGTATACATTTCAGAAGAGAGTTTCATTTCCTTTTTATTTTTCATATGGCACTTAATTTGCTTTAACCATTTAAAATTTCCTTGCTTTTTTACTGTTGTCTTTGTTCAAGTTCATTACAGTCATTGACCAAAGTTATAGGCAAATCTAAAATTATAAGACACCAAGAAACTTGGATGAATGAAAGGAAAAAGTAAAATAGCTACATAAAACGAATATAAAGTTTGGATGCGGTGCTTAAAATACAAATAAAATAAAAAAGAATATTTAAGGAAATAATATAATATAGTGCTATTATATTATATGGCATTATTACTTGGTTATTAAGAGCTGAATTAAGATTCCCAAAATAAAGATTTATAAATCAGGGAATCCAAAGTGACAGCAAGCTTCCTTCTTTTAAACCAGTGTTTAGAACAGAATGTAATAGTTAAAATTTGAAAGGAATTGCTTTCCACTTGATGTGCAGACTATCAGTAATGGTGGCAGCAATTAAAAATAGATGAAAATGAAGTTAAAAATAAAAGAGGACTTTTCAGTGAGTTTACCATGCCCAGAACCCTTAATTATCTGTTTATGGATTTTAATTGCTGCTAAGCAAAATTTAGCAACATTATGTGTTGCAAACCGTTCCTTATCCAGGAAGACAAAACCACAAAGAAAACTTTCATTATGATTTATAAAACATGTTCATGAAAGTTTACTGACTGCACAAGTTGTAGGGAAAGTGTAAAAGCATATATGTGATGGACCTGGGTACCTGAGAGACCGCCTCCTGCCGATTACCTCCCATAGACCGATTAGATCTCACAGGTTAGGTCTCCTCCGGATTCCATCTGCCAGCCAATGTCAGCTGGCGACTCCCCGGGGGAGAGCCTTCTCTGTTGCAGCTCCGGCCCTTTGGAACGAGCTCCCCGTGGAGATCCAGACCCTTACTACCCTCCCGGCCTTCCGCAAAGCCACCAAGTCCTGGCTGCTCCAGCAGGCCGGGGGGCTTGTGAAATATCCAGCCCCACGATAACTGTGGATGTTGTGTTTTTTAAAGTGTTGTTTTGTTTATTTATCCCCTTCCCTTGTTTATTGTAAGCCGCCCGGAGTCCTTCGGGAGTGGGCGGCATACAAGACCAAATAAACTAAACTAAACTAAACTCCATAGTGATTGTCCTGCATGGACAGGTATCCTACACATTGAGACTAAAGTAAATCTCCCAATTAAGAACTGTTGGAGTGAGAATATCAAACAAGGTCTGAGAATAGTGTAGTAACTCTTTCAGATCTGCCTCAGATGTTTTATTCTTGGGGTTGATAAGCTTCTGCATTAATGTATTCTTGGTTTTAAAGAGTGCACTTGTGCTGGATGAAAATCTTCCTGAGCTTTTCAGATATTCCTGCAATGTATGGAATGATAACGTTGCTTCATTTTTCATTCTCTTCTTTGTCTGTTATGGAAGTGCTCCTGTTGGATCTTATAGACTTACAGTATCTTTAATATGTATGTATATATAAATGTAAACGTTCATTTGTTCAAAATCTTAAATCTCCGAAAGTTCTTCACCGATTGCTTTGAAATTTTGGCACAACGTTGCATTCAAATACGGGCGTGTTTTTATATACCTACTATTATATAGATGTCACACCTGTGACAGGTAAAACCATTCTTTTTTTGAAAACCAGCGCCATCTGTTGGACGTGAAAGCAACACACGCTATACTGAATATTTCATGATTCCATTTCAATGTTTCCGATTGCACTGTTATATTGAATTTTCATAGATTTTGATTTATTTTCATTTTGATTTAATTATTTCACCAGACCCCCACGAACCTTGCCGCTATTGGCAACGGCATGACCCTGCCTGGAGGGAAACACCCTGGGAATGTTTCTTTCTTTGCATGCTGTTTGGTAAATGTGCCTGGTCCAACGTCTTTCCAGCAATTGAAAATTGTTTCTCACATGGACAATTACATGTTGCGTGTTCTAGAGTCGGCAAAACAGACAATCTCCATATCTGCACAGACAATGGAACAACAAAAAATATTGTATACCCACAAGCATTGTGAAATTAAATATATTATAAACTTTCTCTTTTCTCTTTTTCTTTTTTTTCCATTTAACCAGACTGGGCCACAGCAATGCGTGGCCGGGTACAGCTAGCATATATAAATATATAGATTAAAAAAAATAGAAAGAAAAAGGAAGGGAAACATTTTTAAGTTATTAAAGAAATCCAGTTTTATTGGACAATATTTATTTTGTCTCACTCCTGTAACAGAACGGCAAAATTTGTCTGCCTTATGGATGGTTGTGGTAATTATGCATTTATTTCCATCTTTTATTATTTTTATAAATAACTCAAAGCAATGAACATACCCAATCCTACATCCTCCACCGGTGTTTTTTTTTTCCCATAAAGAAAGGTTTTATAGATTGTTAAAAGATAGGAGATTGGTTGTCTCTTCCTGGGAATTCTTTTATGAACAACAGAATTACCCCTTTTTTTTTGAAAAAAAATATATGGAATAGCTGCTATACTCTTTTATGCTTGTGAAGCAACTTCATCAATGTACTGTACATCTTCCAGGCACCTGTAACCCAAATCCTTGACACTTTTAACCTGATTAATTTCTTTCAGCTCAGTGGCCCATTTAAATCTTTGAGTTTCTTGGCAAAAACTACCACTTTAGTTTTCTGATCATTAATTATCGATAAGTCATCTTAACAGGAGTGGGTAAAGCTTTGAGTGCTCACCTAAGTCCTACAAGGGCTAGTAAAAGGATGAATGATCATCAACATATTGTTAATGGAGTGGACTATCTATTATCGGGAGGAGAATGAGGCAGGGAGCTTGGATCTATTATTCTGCCTAGTAGGGAGTTTAATAGAGGTTGAATAAAGTTGGAGTTAAGATGCAGCTTTGCAAAACTCCTTTTAGAACAGCAACTGGGTCAGACAAAATGCCTTGTGTTGCATTTAATTCTAATAAAAGGGTTTTATAAAGTTCTTCACTTAGGAACAGGGGACACTATATTTATGTTACTCAACTTTGCCAATAGATTTACCTTGATATTATAAACTTTCAAAATTATCTATAGTACAGATCTATTCTTGCAGATAAACAATTGAGTAAGATGGCATACGACCAAGACATGATCTAAAGTGGACTGGTTAGAAAGGAAAATCTGGCCCGTTCATTGTCCAAGATTGATTGTGCCTCTATTCAATCTTGAAATTTGTTGTTCAGGTGATTAGTATAAAGTTGGCCAACAACACTCAGCAAATTTGTAGAAGACTACTTTATATTACTGGATCACCCTTGGGATCTCAAATGTGTCAGGCCTGCAATTATATTCCTTTTAGAATTTTGTCCTGCCACACTTTCTCTTATTTCAATATGCTGTTTCATTAGTATAGTCGATGGGAGGGGGGAATAGAAGGGAGTAGGATTGTGAACTGTATTGTTATCATTCTTTTCTAGAAGCCAAGGTCATCTTTTGTCTCCACACTTTTACACTTGACTGGAAGCAGCTGGGTGTAGACGCCAGCGTGAAAGAAGAAGATTGGACCATGTGATGGATTATGGGGGTGGGGAACTTTTAACTGGGTGGGATTCTGATGTCATTTCCAGAATTGGGATTAACACAGATGTGCTAAGATGTCTGCTTTATTAAATTGGAACTTTCAGGATCGTTTTGCCTTGGACTCCGATTTAATTCTACATGATATTTGAAACGCTGACAAAATGTGACTCAGAGTTGGGGGTATCACCACTGTCATGCGATTTAGCTAGTGAAAAAAAAAAGAGGTGACAGAAATTTATTTATTTGTTTGTTGGATGAAGGCGATCTCATGCATGAGCAAACAACTACAATCAAGGAAATGGCATAACAAAGTTGGGCTAATACAACAGCTTGGGAACTCTCAGATAATACTTGATGTTCCACATTTGCTCTGAAGATCCCTAGCAAAATAATTTATGACGGCAGTTTTGAGAAGTACTTTAGCACTTTTGAGAAGAAGCTCAACCGAATTCATGTGAAAAACACCACACAGCTGAATGTTTGCATGTGAAGTTGGAAGCCTGATGCAAGGATCCTGCAAAGCAGCAGAATCCATAAATCAGGTAATTACCATTATTCCCATGTAATTTTTTCCCCCCACCTTAGAATAACACCCTGCATGCTGAGCCGACGCTGAGACTGAATGGCACATTTTTTTGAAATAACTCCGCTCTGAACAGGATTCTAACTTTAGGTTATTGTGCACATTTTGTAAGAAGCTGTGCAACATTGAAATCTCAGCAGGGCACATGTTTTCACTAACCTTTCAAATAATAGGCTTAATAAATGCAAAGATGGCTTTAATCTACCCACTCTAGCAAAGTGGGCAGATTACAAAGTGTCAAATTTTTCTCCTTTTCTTCTTTTAGATTTTTATTTTTTACTATTTTAAAATAGGGAGGCTTTTTCTGACATAAGTCACAAAATAGAAATCTGGCTTTATTCCCCCCTAAATATATAATTTGTACTTTGTATGTATGAATGACATTTATTTGTTTATCTCTCAGTTTGATCACCTAGCCAGATCAAAAACCTGACAAGCTCATTCTGTCTTTTACATCTACGCAGGTACAGCAGAGATATTTAAATCATTAAATGACCATGCTCATAATAAGTACGCTAAGGAAGACTGTCCCAGAAAATTCATTAAAATGTATGTTTTAAAAATTATTTTATTTATTAATTTATTAAATTTATAGGCCGCCCAATCCCGGAGGACTCCGGGCGGCTTACAAAGAAAGAAAGAAAGAAAGAAAGAAAGAAAGAAAGAAAGAAAGAAAGAAAGAAAGAAAGAAAGAAAGAAAGAAAGAAAGAAAGAAGAAAGAAAAGCAAAATATGTGGATGAATGTCTCAGATCTGGAAAAATATGGGGATTGGGTTCTTGCTTGGAAAAAATGCTGGCTGGTGCCATAGCCATTATCAATTTAATTGCACCTTATCTAACTGAATGGCATTTGAGTCAATTTGAAACTACATCAGAAATAAATCCTGCCTCACTATCCTCTCCATCTTTCATTCTGAAATTTGGCAGATTTTTTGCCTCTGTGATTCTTAGTATCATCAGGGAAACTGTCCCATTCATTGATCTGAAACCTGATAACTTTCACAGTTCTATTTACTACCCTAACAGCCTAGACTAGGAGTCTCCGAACTTGGCAACTTTAAGACTTGTGGATGTCAACTCCCAGAATTCCACAGACAGCATTTTTCTAAGTAAGAACCCAGTGCTGGCTGGGGAATTCTTGGAGTTGAAGTTCACAGCTCTCAAAGTTGCCAAATTTGGAGACCCCTGGCCTAGACCAAACCATCATGCTTCTAGAAAGGGGAAGAAACATTAGGAAAGAGGAGGAGAACATCTCTACCAAGACCACCAAAAGAGCCATCCCTTTGTTATAATTAATCATGAGGCTGAAGCAACATTCAGTCTGACAGCTTCATATGCCAAAGGCTGGCTATCTGATGCCAGCCTTCTAAACTGTCCAGCGCTAGGAAGGATAAATTCCAATCATCTGCACATTAGCTGACTCACAGCTATTTGCCAGTGCTCAAATCAGAGTAAATGAAAGCTTTTTATTAAAATTAAAGCAATTTGCTTTGCCATCTGCCTCCTTTTTTTTTTTTTAGTGAGATTCTATAAGATGTTATTGGAATAACTTTGAATGTCCATCTGCTGCTTGTAAAACTGCTAAGCATTCGAAAAATACCTTCCCCTTTGGGGATTGCAAAAAAAAAAAGTCAGTATCAAAATTAATATTCAGAAAGAGGATGTGGTAGCATCTACATAGGGATACCATCCCAAACTTCAGCAATCTCAATGCCAATTCTGAACATTATACTATTTGCAGGCTGTAATCATCTAAACAGCAAAGGGAGATAGAGGAGAACATTCTGAGATCCAAATTATTACACCAACTCCAGATAACATTATTTGTCAGTCTAGAAAGATGTTAAATAAGCAAATAAATAAATAAACATACAGCAATCTCACCTGGCCAATAAATAACTATTCTATTCTATTCTATTCTAATCTAATCTAATCTAATCTAATCTAATCTAATCTTACTCATTTTTGATCTAGTTCATCTCAATTAATCTGTTTTGAATATTTTGTAGAGATTAAAATAAGTTTTTTTTTCTTAAAATGCACATTTTGGTCAATGTAGTATTTGCTTTAATTATATTTGTCTTGCACAGAGACTCAATGGAAATTTTTACTATCAATTTATGTCTAGGTATATATTTAGGCATATTTAATTGCTCTGACCCCCCTTCTTCGCTCATTCACAGACGACAGTCAGACAGACTTAAAAGGAAATAACTTTATCAGTCCTGGTTCACGCTGGCTGCGAGCCCAAAATAAACCTAGATAAAGTCTCTATCAACAAGGGTTACGCAGCAGAATGCAGAAACAAAACTCTTACAGCACCAGGTTTTCAAGAAGCAAAATCACTTATCCAAGTGTCTCATAAACTCAAACAGGAACGGAACTGAATTCTCTATAAACGAACGACGAACCACAAATGAACGAGTGAACGTTGACTTCTGCAACCAGGGCGTGGCACCATCAGTCCTTTTATCTCCAAAAGGCGACACTAACGAGCCCCAGCTGCATTGTTATTCCTGCATCCCGACTCAACTCACAGCAAACTTCTGCTGAGTCATAACACTTAATATACTGCAATATATTTCAAAAAATATATATAAATACAATTTATACATCCCAATTTATAACTGATGAAATCTATAAATATTGTAGATTCCAAAGATAGCAAACAGCCCACCGTAATAACTAGAATGTGGTTTGTTACTTCTTGGTTTAGCCAGTAAATTTCATTAATGATTGCCAGATGAATCAGTTTGAAGCATGTCCTACTGATTGTTATGGGGTGCTTGTGCATTTAATTGATTCCAATTAAAATTCGAATTGCCCTAACTTATCCTGAATCCAATACTATTCCAATAAAATTATTATTATTCCTCTTAGTTGGGTTCCTGTTTCCTAATGTACAAAACGAAAACTGAAGATAATAAAGCTGAATAATACTTCTGAAACCTATTTTTATTTAACTACTCTAGCCCTCTCAGAGAACATATAAGTGTTCAAATACCCTCAAAAATAATAAAGGAAACTAAGTGTAATATATATGAGATGACACATATAATTTTTGTTTATGAAGACTTTTTAGTTCCCTTCTGTTAAATTGGATGCTAAACACTTTCTGGTATATTTTTTATAAAATGCTACATGCACAAATATATCTCCATAAACTAAAATGACAAAATTCTGATTCCATTGCTTTAAAAAAAAGAAAAATGGTGGAAATGAGAATCTTTTTCCATCCAGTTCCAACCCCAAATCCATACATAAAGAGAGAGAAAAAAGCAAGGTGAAAAATATCAACATAAAATGTTCTCTTGCACCGGTCCTATGAGCTTTTCAAAGTTGCCCACTCATATTCTAGGATAAATGGTGCTTCCTTGAGAAAATCATTTAAAAGTCACAAGATAGTCTATTCTTTGATACCTGTGCTCTCACACAGCTGAAAAGAAGAATAGGATGCATTTTGTATGGTTATTTTTTTTCCCCAATAGCATAAATGTCAAAGAGATCTAACAGGCCTGGAATATAGCTTATATTCTGACAGTATTTTCCTCCTGTAGACCTATTTTCAACAGACACATTCTCTCAGATCCTCCTATATCTTCGAGAGCTCTGAAATTGGTTCATTCCTTTAAACATTGCAAGACAAATCAATATAGAAAGTTTTCTCTGATAGACTTGGATGATTCTTGAAAACAGCTACTCTACTAGAATATTGGCAAAGGGATGATGGATGGATGGATGGATGGTTGGATGGGTAGGTGTTCTGACCCCCCTCCTCCGTCTAGTAACAAAAGCCGAGACACGCTTAATGAAAATGTCCTTTAATAGCAAGTCCAGACTCTCGGTGGCTGAAAGCCAAATAAACAAATAGATAAGGACTTTGGCAGCAAGTCCGACAAACCTTGGCAGCAACGCAAACAAACTCTGGCAGCAATCCAGCCTGCCAAGTTTGTTTCTCTTTAGTCCCAAGCGTTGACTTCTGCAAGAAGGGCGTGGCACCAGCAGTCTCTTTTATAGTCTGGAGAGGAGCTTAATGACCATCAGCTGAGCGCAATTACCTCCTGTAATTGCGTAGTTGTTCTTGACGCCGAGTAGCTCTTCGATGGCGTGCATCCAGGAACAACTCACTGCTGGTTTCTGGATCACTCTCCCTTGTCTCCTCCCCACTGGTCCAAGGCTTAGGCGCCTCCTGGTGGCCAACCAGTCTCTCTGTGCCCTGCTCAGAGTCGGAACCCTGTCCAGGGTCCTCCACATCCTCCAGGGCTGACTCATAGGGCCCCTCGCTGTCGGAGTCTGGTGGCAGCTCCAACGGCTCCTGCAGGGCCACAACAGGTAGGTAGGTAGATGGATGGATATTTCAGATATTCTCTCTCTATTAAAGCATATTGAAATAAACAGATTGATGTTCTACCCACTTTCAGATCAGATTTGTGTATTAGAATTATAGCCAAAAGGAAATTGTGTACCATCAGTTGCATTTATTTTTCACACTGGAAAGCAACTTGGGTGAATTTCACCCAGCCTTCTAGGTCAGCTCTGCAAGCAGTCTGAAGACTTACAGAATGTTCCCCTAAATGTTCCCCTAAAGATGTCCCCCTCCAATCAGAACATCTTTGTGGTAGTTGTGGTCTAATTTAATAATTACATGTTGTAAGGGTTGGTCATAACCACTGTGTTTTTCCTCTGCTCGTAAAACCCTCAAAGTGATGCTTCTAATGTAGAGTTGCACAAATATGCATGAACTAGCATGATCTGCTTCCTTTAGTTACAGACATTTCTTGCTAGAAAAGTGCAGCTATAATTATCAAAATAATTATTTACTCTTCCCAATAATCCACACTGATTTGCTTTGAAGCCTATGTCTTATGAACCCCCAATTAAAAAGCCATGCCATGTGGCTCTAAGCAGTGTTTCCTTTCTAATTTCTGGCATTCTGTAAGCCAGTTATATTTAATGTACATTCCAGAGGTGGGTTCCTACCAGTTCGCACCTATTCAGTAGAACCGGTTCATCAAATCTACCGAACCGGTTAGAAGAGGTTCCACCAGTGGACCCGGAAAGCAGACCACACCTACAGAAGAGGTTCCAAAATTTTTGCAAACCCACCACTGACACACACACACACACACACACACACACACAGAGAGACTCACAGAGAGAGAAAGAGAAAGAAAGGAAGAAAGAAAAAAGAAAAAAGAAAGAGTGAGAGAGAGATGAAAGAAGAAAGGAAAAAGGGACAGAGAGACAAAAGGAAGGAAAGAGAGAAAGAGAGAGAGAGAGAAAGAGAAAGAAAGAAAGAAAGAAAGAAAGAAAGAAAGAAAGAAAGAAAGAAAGAAAGAAAGAAAGAAAACACATGGCCAGCAAGCCATTCCCACCAGGTCACATGGCTGGCAAGCCACTCCCACAAAGGATGCCACACCCACAGAGTAGGTTCGAAATTTTTTTGAAACCCACCACTGGTACATTCTCTAACTTACATGTTGCTTATGATTGTTTTCTTCCTCTTGTTCTATACTTCTTATCTCAACTTTTTCAACATATTTGGAGATAATGGCTTGTAGTTTCATCAGTCCCCATTTCAGTTGTAATTAGCATAACTGAGAACCAATTTGTTAATAAACTAAATTTTCTGGGTCACACCAGCAAACTTTTCATCATCTCATTTTAAAAATCATTAAAGTTTTTTCAAACAGATATTGGATCAGATGGTGTTGCATACCAAATATCGTAAATGTTGACTATCAACAATTAGTTTAACATTTTTATATTCTTTGTGATGTTATATATAATGGTCTTTATCCAAATGTATGAAATTGGCTTCTTATTAGATGGTTGTTTGCTGTAAAACAGCTGGGTGGGGGAAAAAAAGATATTGATACCTCAAACTATTAAGAGTTTGAGCCATTGGCTTTAATTTGAAGTCTCAACAGCTGGTCCAAAGTTCAAAAGTGTCACGTACTCTTTCTATCCAGGTTCTTCAAAGAGCAGCTAATGCTTCCATACGGTGTCATAGGTAAACCATTATCCACATGTTTCTGATCTTTGGCACCATTTCTACCAACCTTCCAGATGTCTCTTAAAATGTGATTATGTCAGCAGGCTTGGGATCTAAGGAAAACGAAGAACTGAGAGACAATCACACTGCACGTAATACTAAGATGCTCTCTTTTAATCTTTTTTAATTATTATAATGTTATAAAATTATCTTTGGTAATAGTTTTCATTATGGTATAATTTTTAGTGTTTGTTTTTAATGTTTTGTTTTATTGGGTTCACCGACAAATAGATATATATATTTAAAGTCACAACCCCCAGTATGCCCAAATATGGGAGGAAGATCATACTTCCATTCTCTGTCCTTCGGCTCGTCACAAGAGACCATCCAGACAGAAACCCAATATTTTTTTTTACTGTTGCCTTTTTGTTACAAATGTTATATTTGTGCTGATAAATAAATAAAGGGAGACTAGTATAGATCTATTTCAAGCTATTTAGCTCTCATCGGTTCGAATCCCAGTAAGGGTATGGCTAGCTGATGAGAGCTAAATAGCTTGAAATAGATCTATACTAGTCTCCCTTTATTTATTTATCAGCACAAATATAACATATATATGTTATGTGTGTGTGTGTGTGTATATATATGTGTGTGTGTGTGTGTATTGGAAAATATACATAGGCACATATTCTTTATTGTTTTAGTAAAACCTATACAGGGCAATATTGCTAAAAACGAAATGAAACTTTTTCTGTTGCTTTTTGAATGAATGAACAAGTGAATAAATAAAAGATAATTGAAACAAAAGGAATTGAAACAGTTGGAGTGCATCATTTCCACAGAACTAGTTTTGAATTTCTTTGCTCTTCTCTCGCTAATGAAAAGACTGTGTCCTAAAGGGAGAAAACTAACTACTGTGAGCGAAGCTCTGTGCTGAAAATACATAAATTATTCTCTTTACTGTAGTTTCTTTAATGAAGATCACAGCGACACATACACAGGCTTTCCCCAACTTAAAATAATTCATCTGTGTTAGACTAACCTGCTAAAAAAAGGAGTAAGTTTTGTTGACTCACTAGAATTAAATTTATATCTACACTTTAACTATTGCTGTTAAAACAATGTTTGTGAAAATTTATTTCCCCAAAAATATATTGGTGCATTTTGATTACATTTGTGAGGTGTTTTTGTCCTCCCATAATTGCCTCTGGGAAGTAGTTTTGGTTTGCTATTGCTTCTGAAAAGGCTTCTTACATTAGTATTGTGAAATGAAGAAGAACGGGGCCCATTATCTGTATGTGCATTTGCAAATAATGTGGGTCCCTTAGATATATTTAATATGAATCATCGTAGGTTTCAAGATTCAGAATTAAATTATGTTTATATACTGAAAACCTGGAAACATATTTTTAAAAAATCAGAGATATTAATAAAAGTCAAGAGTCAGCAGCAGAAATAAAAGAATATTCTTTAACAGTCAAGGCCAGCCTTGGTTTTTAGAGGGCTAAAAAGCAGTTAGAAGACTTGACTCAGATCTGATAAAAAACAGCATAAAGCTCAATTAAAGTAGGGTTGGCTTTTGGTTTTGGTAAGTAAATTTTGTCTCTCTGTGCTAACTAACCACTTGCAAGGTTTTACTGCAATGCTTTCCTTTTTAAAGAAAATATCTTAGTCATATCTGGTTTTAATTTTTTATTGATATCTATTGTTTTCTGTTTCCAGGATGGGCCTGTGGGCCAGATTTAAACACCGCACACTCTGGATGCAGCCCATGGACCTAGAGTTTGAAATATGATTCTTATCTGAATACAGTTGCCAATTCATTAATGTAGATGGAGACAAAGGCTGTGTTTCTCTGTATTTTCCCCTTAGAAATGTTGATACTCAGCTCTGAAATGGCAAACAGCAATGGAGCATTGAAAGAAGTTTGACCATTTAAGAATTGCTGTCTTGCCATTCCTACCTGTATGCTGGTTTGGGAGATGCAAATGAGGCGGGCAAAGCCAAGAGTTCGCCTTGACTTGAGACCCCTTTTGAATTTCTGTAAGGAAAGTTAAACTTTTTAGAACCCCCACTAATTGTAGTTTCATAATTTTGGATCCTCGTTGAGCAAGAAAATGCTTTCTAACCAGGAGCAACATGTCACTGTCAGACAACAGAAGGTTCTGCGTTTTAATTAACAGTGTGATCTTTCCTCTCCGCCTTTCTTCACACATTTTATGCGCCTCTGTGCTTTTCCTTGTGATTAAAAGAAGAAGAAAAAAAATAGCTGAGTTTTGCAACTGGAGTTTCTTACTTCCCATTTCATTGTCATTATCTGTGTCTTACACACGAGTCTGTTTTTATTTGCTTCTTTCTACAGCAAGGTCCTTCTTGTCAGCAGGAGAAGTAAAGCTGCTTTAGCCCTCCTTAATAACAGACATTAAGAAATGGTTTAAGAAATTTCAGATACTATAGTACAGACAATATTTGCTTACCATCCCATTTTTAAAAAAATCTTATTCAACCATTTTCTGTATATGTAAAATGGCAGCACTCCAACATAAAATCTAATTTTCCATTCAACAGATATTCGGAATTAATAAATTCCTTTTTCCCCTATCAGTAAATTAAGAATTTACCTGTTCAAAATTTGTGGCTAAAGGTAAATAAAACCCTCTTTCTATTGTGTTTCTATAAAGACAATATGATCTCCCACCACCTTCTTTTAAAAATTATATTGATAGTATTTTAATTTTCCAATATTGGTTATATTAAAATAACAAATGATAACAATGCTTGAATTAATTTATTTTACTGCACCATTCTTTTAGTCCTGGGAAACAGAAATGTATACAATAAAAGTACTCATTACAGACTATTGGGTATTTTTTTCCATTCTGAAAATTTTTTTCAGCCGGGATGAATAACTAAATGGATTTTTCCACCAAACCCAGAGGTGGGTTCCTACCAGTTCGCACCTATTTGTTAGAACCGGTTCATCAAATCTACCGAACCGGTTAGAAGAGGTTCCACCAGTGGATCTGGAAAGCAGGCCACACCTACAGAAGAGGTCCCAAAATTTTTTGAAAGCCACCACTGCCACACACACACACACACACACACACACACACACACACACACACACACACACAGACTGATACAGAGAAAGAGAGAAAGAAAAAGAAAGGAAAAAAGGAAGAAAGGAAGAAAGAAAGAAAGAAAGAAAGAAAAAGAGTGAGAGAGAGATGAAAGAAAAAAAGAAAAAAGGGACAGAGAGACAAAAGAAAGGAGAGAGAGAGAGAAAGAAAGAAAGAAAGAAAGAAAGAAAGAAAGAAAGAAAGAAAAAGAGTGAGAGAGAGATGAAAGAAAAAAAGAAAAAAGGGACAGAGAGACAAAAGAAAGGAGAGAGAGAGAGAGAGAGAGAAAGAAAGAAAGAAAGAAAGAAAGAAAGAAAGAAAGAAAGAAAGAAAGAAAGAAAGAAAGAAAGAAAGAAAACACATGGGCGGCAAGCCACTCCCACCAGGTCACATGGCCAACAAGCCACTCCCACAAAGGAGGCCACATCCACAGAGTAGGTTCCAAAACGTTTTGAAACCCACCACTGACCAAACCATAGATACTTTTATTGTGACCCCCCTGCAAACCAACCTAGTAAGACTTAATTTGTGGTCAATAATGCATACAACAAATATCAACAATTAGAAAGGATCCAAACAATTATTTTGTTTTCTCAAGCTATAAGATCATAGTGAGTCATTCATCATTTCCATCCAGATGAACATAGAGCCATAACCCCAAAGTTACAAAGATCTTATATAAATTGATTTGGGGAGGTATTAAAATTGAGTTATAGTTTGATTATGTTTTTGTAAGGGCCATTACACACTATATATGTCTGGGCATATATGTATGTTTACTTTCATATAGCAATAGCAGTTAGACTTATATACCGCTTCATAGGGCTTTCAGCCCTCTCTAAGCGGTTTACAGAGTCAGCATATGGCCCCCACAGTCTGGGTCTTCATTTCACCCACCTCGGAAGGATGGAAGTCTGAGTCAACCTTGAGCCGGTGAGATTATACATATATCAGAGGGGGGTTCTGGACTCTGGCACAGCCGGTATGCTGCGCATGGGGCTGGACATCCTAGATGGGCATGCGTAATGTGTGCGTCTGAATACGCCACTGCCCTGCAGCACCCAGTTACCTGGGGGAGCTCGCACAGGCACCACAATGGGCCCCAAGTGCGCAATGGGCCCTGTCATGTTATTAAACAGCCATGGAACACGGGTGGGCGGGCGGGTGGGCCAAACGAGCCACCATACCAATACGGCGGCCGCTTCTCCTGGCTACTCCCGGTATGACTGTACCAAGCCATACCGCCCGAAACCAACCACTGACATATATACATATTTACATATTGCTATTGCAAATTGCACTTAGCTACCTACAATTCAGCCATTTGGTCCTGGAAAATTAGCTCTGACATGTTGTAATAGGCTGTCAAATGAACCCAAATCACAAACATTTGTAAAGAAGGGACTACATAGGGTTCAAAGATACGCAGGAAACTGAAATGACAGGAGGCACTTGTTAGCGTGTACTTTACAAGGATAGACTATAAAACAGTTCATCCAGAAAAGAGCAGTAGGGAGATATACAGTAAAAATACAAGGAAACCTCCAGAAGTATGAGATTAATGCTGCTGATCATTGAGGATATTTTCCAAAAGCAACACCTGCTCCTATTTATATGTTAATTCGGGGGTACTTTTAAATTTGGCATAGGAAGAAAAAGGCCCTTCTCCAACACATGTTTTGGACTCAAAGGAAATCTGAGCAGGTGTTTCTCGTGGATTTGGAGTACTCAAGTTAAAGCTCTTTTTAGCATATCTTTAAAGAAGCTCCTTTAATAATTACCTAAGGACCTCAGCAAAGAAAGGTTTTCCTTCCCTTTTCTTCTTAGTCAAGAGCCCAAAGGAGTCCGGCAAATCAAAAAGTCAACAATCACTATGATGGGAGGGATGCCTCTAGCAGAGATTAGCTGATTAATTTGGGATGTAGAGGCGGACAGAGGAAAGGCTGTAGGGAAACAAGAGAGGAACAGCATAGACTTAGAATAAGTAGACCCAAGGGGCCCAGCTGCAAGCTACCATCAAACCAAGAGATCAGGGAAATGAAAGCAGTTCAGAAGACTAAGGAACCAAGAAAGAAGATTTCAGCAAAAAGAAGAGAACAGAGAATATGGTTATGAACTAGTGTTGAGAGAAAGGCCACAGTGACCTGTAAAGACAGTTACAGAAAGAGAGCTGGATAGATAGATAGATAGATAGATGGATAGATAGATAGATAGATAGATAGATAGATAGATAGATAGATAGAGGTAGGTAGGTAGGTAGGTAGGTAGGTAGGTAGGTAGGTAGGTAGGTAGGTAGGTAGGTAGGTAGGTAGATAGATAGATAGATAGATAGATAGATAGATAGATAGATAGATAGATAGATAGATAGATAGATAGATAGATAGATAGATAGAACTGTTCTTTACCCCTATTAGCTCTTCAGTGCCCCGGCCATGGATTAAGGAGCTTTGTGAAATGTCATGCCTACACACAAACTTGGCAAGGAAGGGGGATCAACTCCCTTGTCTCCTCCCCACTGCTCCAATGCATGACGTCAGGATCACACTCCCTTGTCTCCTCCCCACTGGTCCAAGGCTCAGGCGCCTCCTGGTGGCCAACCAGCCTCTCTGCGCCCTGCTCGGAGTCGGAACCCTGTCCAGGGTCCTCCACATCCTCCAGAGCCGATTCATAGGGCCCCTCGCTGTCGGAGTCTGGTGGCAGCTCCAACGGCGCCTGCTGGGCCACAACAGGTGGGTATGTCAGTATGTGTATAAAAAACACAAAGCGAGGGAGCCAGCAGCTGTGGATTAAGGAGTTTTGTGAAATGTCATGCCTATACACAACGTTTGGCAAGGAAGGGGGAAGAGATATTTCCCTCTCTTGGCAGTGTTTTGCTTGAAAATATTTGAGAATCAGAAAAGAGAGGTGGAAGGAGCCCTGCGAGGAGACGCTGCCACAGAAATAAAGGAATTGGCAACTGCAGGTAAAGAATGGAAAAATTGGGGGAATGTAGTAATGGAAATATTGTGCAATCTTTTCAAGCTACTGGCAAAGCATCCCATTCAGAGCAGGTAATTCTTAAGTCTAACTTAGTCTATGAGTAAAGGACAGAAGTGGCTTACGAGTGCAGTGTGGATAGATTCTCTGTTTTCACTTACAAGTATAAAGGTTAAAATGAATTCCATCCATTTCTTAAACTGTAGCAGTTTATAGTCCTTTGGAAATTTAACAATACACCCGACACTTAGTGAAAAATTATTCAGTGACTCTCCCAATTTCTGTAGAAACTTTGAGTCAAAAGAATTGATTATCATTACCATTGCCAGCAACAACAGTCCTATGGGCTTATCACCTTGATACCCCACTAACATAAACAAAAAAAGTTACAGTTTTCATAATATAATTATAATAGAGTGGTGTGGTAGTTTTAAAAGGAATTATATGCGGTAAACAGTCAATAAGATTCATTATGTTTGGTTCCCATATTTTTCCCCTCTGAGCTTTCAAGGGAAACTTGAAATATTTATAAGAGTATTATAAAATATTGGTTATATACATAGCTTTTAAATGGAATAGATGCACTTCATTCTTCAAATATTTTTTTTTCGTAATCTTAATGAATAAGATCTAAAGAAGTAACGAAGGAATTCTTGAATTTTACTCATTTGAGAACTCTTTGTCTCTCTGAGCTTGGTTTTCTCAACATGTTTCATTACCCAACTACTGTAATGTATAATAATTCTGTGCTGATGATGCTACCTAGTTGGGAAACAAGACATTTGCAAAAAAAAAAAAACAAGCTTAGAGAGCACCAAGGACTCACAGTTCAACCCTGAGATACAAATATTCTCTTCTCTTGGTAAATTGAAACTTAAATCCTTCTGCAAAATCCACTCAGCAGTAATGCTTTCTTTCAATAAATCTCTACGTCCTTTATCTTCCCATTATTTGTCTTTAATAAATTTGTTTTTATGCTTAAGGATGAAGACAAAGATGCTAGGCTGACACTCTGCTGAAATTAAATAGACTTTTTGAAATACAATAATTCCATGCATTTATTAGATAGAAGATGATAGATAGATAGATAGATAGATAGATAGATAGATAGATAGATAGATAGATAGATAGATAGATGATAGATAGATAGATATATAGATAGATAGATGATAGATAGATAGATAGATGATAGATAGATGATAGATAGATAGATAGATAGATAGATAGATAGATAGATAGATAGATAGATAGATAGATAGATAGATGATAGATAGATAGATAGATAGATAGATAGATAGATAGATAGATAGATAGATAGATAGATAGATAGATACAGGAGTGGTATTCACTTAACTTGCCTACTGGATGGATGGATGGATGGATGGATAGACAGACAGACAGACAGACAGACAGACAGACAGACAGACAGACAGACAGACAGACAGATAGATAGATACAGGAGTGGTATTCACTTAACGCCTACTGGATGGATGGATGGATGGATGGATGGATGGATGGATGGATGGATGGATAGATAGATAGATAGATAGATAGATAGATAGATAGATAGATAGATAGATAGATAGATAGATAGATAGATAGATAGATAGGCAGGCAGGCAGGCAGGCAGGCAGGCAGGCAGGCAGGCAGGCAGATGGGTAGATGGATGGATGGATGGATGGATGGATGGATGGATGGATGGATGGATGGATGGATGGATAGATTGATAGATAGATAGATAGATAGATAGATAGATAGATAGATAGATAGATAGATAGATAGATAGATAGATAGATAGAATTTTTTCCCCTACAATAAAAACCAAAATTATCTAGAGAGATTTCATGATTAATGGTCAACCAGAACATTAGTCCCTTGGTTTCTGGTGTTGCATCTTAAACATTACCTTACCCAGAATTTATCAACGATGCATCCAATGTTCAAACAAACTCAGTCAAATCTCTCTGAGATTGAGATTCAGCTCATGATTAATTCGTATTCCTCCTGACTGACTGACTGGTGGTGGTGGATATGTATTCATTTCCATGTATATTTCTCTTACTCTTCCAAGTAAGATTGTGTTTACAACACAATTCCAAATTTTCGCCTTATATTTCAGTATCATCCATCTGCAATAAAATTAATTGCACATGTTAAATAAACATAGGCTTTTCTCTAAATATTTATAATATCTCAAGAAAATATCTACTCTGTACATTAATTATATACAGATGTTTCTAATGAAGTTGTATTCACTGGCAATAGTTTTATACGTTGAACTATTTTTTTGCCAAAATGTAATTTTGGGATATTTGTGTTATGTTTCTTTTACAACTTTCTGGAATCTAGGAGAAAAAAATATTTTTCGTATTTCCTTATCCATATTTTTGTGTGAAAGAAACCAACTTTTTAATGCTGGAAGAATGTATGATATATAGATGAGTTAGAAAATGATGATAGATGATAGACAGACAGACCGATGATAACTAGATAGATATAATGTATACTCAGATTACATTTCTGGTGCTTATTAATATCAGCAACCTCAAACTCTTTAGGAGATAATTTTGTCTGTGCTTTTGATCGATGGCTACATATTCTAAACAAGAGGACTAGATTCGTTTCAAGTGAAATGAATATACTAAATTGCAGAGGAAAGAAAAAATAACAAAAATACCGGAGCTTGATTGTGTAAGGTTAAACAAACAGCCATAATTTCATGCTATTACATGTAATTGTTCGTGGTGCTAAGCATTTCGAAATATGCTTTCAACAATTTTACCCACATCAATGTATATGATGCTAAATATACTATTGGTATTCAATGTGATACAATTTTATATGACTGAAAGAAGAGCAAAACAGCAAAACCAATTTTCAGAGAGGGAGGGAGAGCAACTTGTGCCTAGTAAACTTCTTCCCTCTGCTGGCAGTAAGAAGAGAAGATTAACAATAGCAATAGCAATAGCAGTAGACTTATATACCGCTTCATAGGCCTTTCAGGCCTCTCTAAGCGGTTTACAGAGAGTCAGCATATCGCCCCCAACAATCTGGGTCCTCATTTTACCCACCTCGGGAGGATGGAAGGCTGAGTCAACCCTGAGCCGGTGAGATTTGAACCGCTGACCTGCTGATCTAGCAGTAGCCTGCAGTGCTGCATTTAACCACTGCGCCACCTTGGCTCCTAACCTGCTGATCTTCTCTTCCACATTGTAATGAAGAGGCTGACCTTGCTGCTCAAAAACACATGGTGAATGTGTCCATGGTGGCACAGTGGTTAGAATGCAGTACTGCAGGCTAACTCACTCCCCACTCCAGGAGTTTGATTCTGAGCAGCTCAAGGTTGAGTCAGCCTTCCATCCTTCCAAGATTGGTAAAAAAACGAGGACCTAGATTGTTGGGGGCAATATGCTGACTCTATAAACAAGTGGTGGGATTCAAATAATTTAACAACCAGTTCTCTGCCCTAATGACCAGCAGGGTAGGTGGGGCTTGGTTGTCATGTTACTGGGTGGGCATGGCCAACTCAACATCACTCACATTGATGGGCGCTTCACCTTAGCTGTTACAATGTAATAAGGGTTAATCAGAGAGGCAGTTTCTGTAAGCAGGGCAATAAAGATGAGGCTAGAAACAACACTAGAATGTTTCCTTCCTGCCTTCCTTACAGGATTAACCCTGTAAAGTGGGGAAAAAGAACAAAATGAGATTTCTTTCAACAATCGGTTCTCTGAACTCCTTAGAAAGTTACCAACTGGTTCTCCTGAATAGGTGCGAACCGGCTGAATCCCACCACTGCTATAAACCACTTAGAGAGTGTTGCAAAGCAGTGTGAAGTGGCATATAAGTCTAAGTGCTATTGTTATACAATGGATAGAAACACACCTTTACCTTTACCTTAAGCATGAAAAACCAGTGGAGGGAATTTGGACCAATCATTCTTTCTCACTCACCTCCCAGGGTTGTTGTGGTGGGGAAAATAGGAGAAGGAAGAGGTATTAGATATGTTCTCTGCCTTGAATTGTATATGGGGGAAAAACAGATTTTAAAAAGTGCTATGCTTTGAAAATGGCCGTTATGAATGAACTTTATCTAGAGCTTGAGATGTTCTTATTGGTATGAAGGCGAGCATTGTATTAGGGGAAGCATGTTGCAAAGGTTTGTTCAAACATCATCATCCAGGAAAATACTGTCCCAGGTCCTATCCATCTATTCATGCTTTGACCCAGAGGTGGGTTCCTACCAGTTCGCACCTATTCGGTAGAACCGGTTTGTCAAATCTACCGAACCAGTTAGAAGAGGTTCCACCAGTGGACCCGGAAAGCAGGCCACACCTACAGAAGAGGGTCCAAAAATATTTGAAACCCACCACTGGTCCTTGGATATGATTATTCTGCACTATCATGCTCATATTTATAAAACTCAGTGCCTCTGTGAAAGGTAAGGATGACTACTGCGTTTGTGGTGCAATCAGAACATTGCGTGTGTTGAAGTTGTTTTAACGCAAACCAAAGATGCCTTTTAAAAAGCAAGTTGACATCCTATTCTTATGCATGCCAGTGCTGTGTGTGAGGTAATTTAAGGTGGTTCTGACAAGTGTCATCGGCATCTTCATATCCGGTCACATGGGCGGCAAGCCACTCCCATCCGGTCACATGGGCAGCAAGCCACTCCCACAAAGGAGGCCACACCCACAGAGTAGGTTCGAACAATTTTTGAAACCCACCACTGCTTTGACCATATCTGTCACTCAAGATCCCAGCCACAATTTCACAACACTGAGGCAGAGGACATTAAATGGGGATAATTCATCTAACATGCTGAAACATAATATTCAACAGCATTTTTTATTTACCTGGTAATTATTTATGAATTAGCATTTACATTTTATAATTCGGATCTGAAGTCCTGCTTACCACCTTGCAAAGAGAGCAAACAGTGTTAAACAGTGTTATTGCATTGCACATCTTCTCCAGATATGATGGACAAATCCTGCAGATGCTGCTTGTGTCTTCCTATCCTTTTATTAATGGAACTAAAGAGTTCATGTGGCCACCCATGCATGATTCCATTACTATTTTGAGAATTTTTTTTTCTTTAACACTGAAGTGTAAAGAAAGAAACTCTATTTTTCTACACACTGTTACTTCAAGTTTCAAATGAGCTTCAGGAATTCTACATCTGAAGCTCTAGAACCATTCTTGAGAGAAATTTAAGAAACAACTTATAATATTGAAAAGGAAAGGGCTATATTAAATTGCAATGTGAAAACAGAATATCAATTGTCCATTGCCCTTATAATTTAGTACTAGGTATTTAGAATATGAAAGGTAATCATAAGGATTATTATTGTGACCTTTTTAATATTCCAACTTTTATATGACTAGCCATACCCTCCAGCCTTAAACACTTATTATATGTAATAAGCAGTGGCAAGGCAGGCCTAAACAGCAGTTACAGAACAAATGGGCTTCTTTCTGGACAGTTTAACAAGCTGAAAGGATTGGAAAGTCAACCCAATGACATGAAATGATGTAGCAATTATAATATTGTATCTTTTCAAAAGGTTTGCAAGATGAGTTCTTTCTTCCTGATGGACAAGAAAAATAAAGCGATGAAAAAGAGGAGTTCCGTTCATACTACTTAGCATTTGATGTACAAATTGCAGTATATGACACATTGATTAACAGCAGTTTACCCCAATATTTTCCAAGTGCATCTGATTCCAACTGTTAAAAAAAAACAGTTTATGATTATTATTTGGTGTAATCATTAATATCTTAGACACTCCCTCTCTCAAGTTTCCATACGAGGTCCCAGTGAATCTTAGATTTTGATTTCTACCAAATTAACCAACCCAGAGCTCCATGGCCTCCTTCTTAACATGATGTCTATGTCTATATCTATGTACAAAGATGGACTGACAGATAGACAGGTCTCTGTGTCAGAGAAAGAAAATAAATGTTAATGGATTTCTGTCCTCAAATCCCATGAGCTTTCAGTTTACTTTAAGCCCACAATAGCTTAAAAGGCACCAAAGGAAGGGAAAAAAAATTGACATTTTGATGTAATCTTTCTCTTAGTCAAGGTGTTGGAAGAAGAAGTAAGAACAGAGTGATATTTGGTCAACAAAAAATGGAAATTTAGGCAAGGAGTTACAAAGATGATTGAAAAAAAGAAACATGATGATTGACACAAGAAAAATGAGATAAAACAATGGGAGGGGGGATCAAATCACAGAATGGGGCTACGGCAGTGGTGGGATTCAAATAATTTAACAACCGGTTCTCTGCCCTAATGACCATCTGGGTAGGTGGGTCTCAGTGGTCATGTGACTGGGTAGGCGTGGTCAACTAAAGGTCACTCAGGTCAGTGGATGCTTCACCTTAGCTGTTACAATGTAATAAGGGTTAACCGGAGAGGCAGTTTCTGTAAGCAGGTCAATAAAGATTAGGCTAGAAACAGCACCAGAATTTTTTCCTTCCTGCCTTCCTTACAGGATTAGCCCTGTAAAGTGGAAAAAAACAAAAGGAGATTTTTTCCAACAATCGGTTCTCTGAACTACTTAGAAAGTAACCAACCAGTTCTCCCAAATAGGTGCGAACTGGCTGAATCCCACCACTGGGCTATGGGAAAAAATATTTCCCTATGGAATCAATCAGAATTAATCCAGTAAAAACAATGCCATTGCATGGGAATGAAGCAAGAATAAGTAAACGACAACAGCTCATGATGTTAGCCTTGTTTGGAAATGTGTCCTATGGCTGCCAATCAATCTGGGATTAATGATCTACAATGGGTACTGAAAGCCACACATGGAGAAATGGTAAAGATGAGTCTTCATTGTAAGGGCATAGACTGTAGAGTATAGCATAAGAGATCATGGAGATTAGCAAAATATGTCATAGCAGGGTTGCGTGGAATAATCTCACCTTGTGCTCACATTCAGAATACTGTTGTGACTCAGCAGAAGTTTGCTGTGAGTTGAGTTGGGATGCAGGAATAACAATGCAGCTGGGGCTCATTGGTGTCGTCTTCTGGAGATAAAAAAATAAAACCACGCCCTGGTTGCAGAAGTCAACGTTCATTCGTTCGTTCGTGGTTCGTCGTTCATCGGTCGTGGTTTGTTTGTGAGAGGCACTTGGATAAGTGCTTTGCTTTCTGTAACCCTGATTCGAAGAAACACTTGGATAAGTGATTTGCTTTCTTTCTGTAAACCTGGTGTTGCTGTAATAGCTCTTTGTTTTTGCATTCTGCTGCGTAACCTTTTTTGCCAGAGACATTATTTATGTTTATTTTGGGCTCGCAGCCAGCGTGAGCCAGGACTGATAAAGTTATTTCCTTTTAAGTCTGTCTGACTGTCGTCTGTGATCGAGCGAAGAAGGGGAGTCAGAACAGGATACTATTCTACATTTCAAGATAAGTCATGTAATCCAATCATCTCTGGCTTGAAAAAAATCCAGACAATCACACAACCACAAAAAGACAAAAACTCTTAACTGTTTGCTGCCTTTTTTTAAAAATCCAGCTGGCTATAGGCCAGATATAGCAAGAACGTTTTAGTTACCTTATCCATTACTCAAAACCAACACACCCAGTTAGAAGTTCTCTTTTTAAAAATGAGAAAATCACAATTTCTATGGATCATTAATTTATATACCACTACAGTGCTTGGTAACAAGGTACATTTCTGAGAAGACATGCACAGACTTGTACTCAGAGTACACCTTCCTGCTGCATTACAATGTTGCCATGTTCTGCGCAGCAGAACTTAAAATTCATTAGATAATGACCGGTACTATAACATAGATTTAATGAGTACCTAGTCTGCTATATCAGAATGTTCTGTAATTTGATATAATCTCCCATGTATTAATTTTTAATAATCCCTTTCCTTTGTCTTAATATATTTTAGACTGTGTTTGTTAAAAATCTATACCACGTACAGGCTCTAGGAAGTCATGGGGGAAGGGAGGTGGGGTGTTAGGGGGGAGGCGGGATATATAGTATGTGTTAGATTTTATAGTAATGCGATTGCACGTATACTGTTGCTCTTTAATTTCACTGTAAAAATAGGACAAGCTGAATATATTAATAGATAGTAGAAATACACCGAAGGGAGGAGTAGAGGGATAGAAGAAAGAGGGGTAGAGAGGGTGGGAGAGAGGATGGGAGGGAGGGTGAGAAGGAAGGGAGGGAGTGTACCGGGAGAGAGGAGTGGTAGAGGGGGAGGGGAAGTAGGGTAGAGGCTGAAAATGGAGGGAAGATGGAAAGTTGGAGGGGGGCGAAGGAAAGGGTGTATGGAGGGTCGAAGAGGTACATTGGGTTTCTATTTTTGGGGGGGTATTGTTGACAAGAGGAATGGCTGTGTTTATTGTTTAATGTTATATGGCCCCGGTTATGCACAGTATATATGTGACTGTACGAAAATGAAAATGGAAAATAAAAAACATATTTACAAAGAATGTTCTGTAATTTGATATAATCTCCCATGTACTAATTTTTAATAATCCCTTACACTGATCGAATGTTCCTTTCCCTTCTTTTAGGTTCTCGTATATTGATTTCCAGTTCCTGAAAATGTCTTTCAGATCCTCGTATATTGCTTTACACATTTTGTTTTTCATTCGTGTATCTTTTATGTATTCCAGACGTTCATATTTTTAGATTTTTATTTTTATTATGATAGCAATAGCAATAGCAGTAGACTTATATACCGCTTCATAGGGCTTTCAGGCCTCTCTAAGCGGTTTATAGAGAGTCAGCATATTGCCCCCAACAATCTGGGTCCTCATTTTACCCACCTCGGAAGGATGGAAGGCTGAGTCAACCCTGAGCCGGTGAGATTTGAACCGCTGACCTGCTGATCTAGCAGTAGCCTGCAGTGCTGCATTTAACCACTGTGCCACCTCGGCTCTTATAATGATGTATCCTCTATGCTTTCAAATGACAGTGCCCCTCCATATTTCTGCTGCTCTAGGATCATAACAAATATTTGATTTGATTTATTTCGTTTTGATGTGTCCCACTCCAACAGTTATTCCTACAAAGTAAACAAGCTGGGGGAAATGTTGATTTGAAGGGAAAAAAATGAAGCATTTCAATAAATGAAAAAAAATAACTATTTAATAGCAGTGTCTCTTATCTAAAGTTAATATATCCTGTTCAAACACTTGCGAGGTTGTTCAGTTTACACATTTCTTTTTTGCTCAATTACAATTAGATTACATGAGGTCTGCAAATCAAATTACATGGCTGTTTTCCTTCCTTCTGTCACTCATCATTTGCAGCAGAAATCTTATTTTCCAGCCTTTAGTGCATACAGAACCACATTATTTATTACTGTATTTCCTGCTGGTTATTAGCCCTTTTCAGCTCTGTGGTATTAGTATTGCCAATCATGGAACTCAGAAACATACAGTTTTTAGGCAAAATACACACAAATAATAATTTCTCCCTCCTTTTTGCTGTACAAGTCATTGCAGAAGCTTCAAGAGCCGAGGTGGCGCAGTGGTTAGGGTGCAGTACTGCAGGCCACTTCAGCTGACTGTTATCTGCAGTTCAGCGGTTCTAATCTCACCGGCTCAAGGTTGACTCAGCCTTCCATCCTTCTGAGGTGGGTGAAATGAGGACCCGGATTGTTGTTGGGGGCGATATGCTGACTCTGTAAACCGCTTAGAGAGGGCTGAAAGCCCTATGAAGCGGTATATAAGTCTAACTGCTATTGCTATTCATTCTTTTTCCAAAATTTTGAACTCTGAAGTGAAGTCATTGCAAGAGTTTAATTACTGATTTATTAATGTCCTTAAAGTGGCGTTTGGCGCATGTTTCAGGAAAGCCTGCAATAGGAAGCAATGCACCGAGTTTGGGAAGTGCGGTCATGTTTTATTCTAAGCAAAACAAAAAATCAGTCAAATGGAGTAGTATTAAGTGCCAGTCATAAAACAAATATAAATAGAATCAATAAAGAATGGAGGTTGAAAGAATAAGGTGTGAATAAAAAAAGGGAATGATCAATACAAAAGAAGTATTTTGAGCTGGTTTGGTCATAGTGAGTGATAAATTATATTCAAATTGCAGAACAAATGTTTGCAGGAAGATTGCTTGCGTGATGCAACAGAGGAAAACCAAGAACATTGGTGTTGGATGGAGCTGAGATCAGTAAAAGAAAGAGAATTGAGAAGTTCTGTGCTGCTCCTGTTTGTTGATAATTTTAAGCATCAAGTAGGGCAATGCTTATAAAGAATAAAAGGGAATGGATGTACTAATGTATAGAAATGCTAAAGGCAAGGGTAGTTTGCAAGATAAGTAGATTGTAGATTGTAGATTGTAGATTTATTTATTTATAGGCCGCCCTTTTCCCTGAGGGGACTCAGGGCGGCTTACAATCAGAAAGGAAGGGGAGTGTAGGACAATACGAAAAAAGAAATGTGCACGAAGTAAATTAAACAATAAAACTCAACATTCACTCAGCATTCGGGAGGGGCGAAAATAAGATTATCCCCAGGCCTGACGGGTTAGCCAGTTCTTGAGGGCTGTGCGGAAGGCCTGGACGGTGGTGAGGGTACGAATCTCCATGGGGAGATCATTCCAAGTAGGAAGAAAGGGAGTGAAAAATATTAATATGTGCTTTATTTTTTCCCTTTTTAATCTCATGCTTTTAATTCTTTGTTTTACTATTTCATTTTTTTCTTTTCTGAACTCTAGATAACTTTGCTTACCAAAAAGGAATAGTATGATGGATATATATACATGCAAGTACACCTAGATATGATAAACAAAAGTTAGCACACAAGTTCCTTTAAAATTGATTGGATAAATAACGAGAATGCTTCATGTTAACATAACGAGTGAAAAATAACAGGAAATACACCTACGGTGAGTGGGTGTTCCTGCTATAGGAAGGTGTTCTAACCACCCTCGTTCTACATCAAAGCACACCCCGAGCCAGAGATAAATTACAGCATTTAATTAACAGACAAACAGGTCCTTGGCAGGAACCCAGCACAGATAAGCTTGGGCAGCAATAAACATAGATAAGGCTTGGCAGCAATCCAGCCTGCCAAGCTCACAGTAATGTCCTCCGACATTCATTCCTGCGTTGACTTCTGCAAGAGGGGTGTATGCACAAGCAGTCTTTTTATAGTCTGGAGAGGAACCTAATGACCACCAGCTGAGTGCAATTACCTCCTGTAACTGCGCAACTGTTCCTTACGCCTATTAGCTCTTCGGTGCCGAGCATCCAGGAACAACTCACTGCTGGCGTCCGGATCTCTCTCCCTTGTCTCCTCCCCACTGGTCAAAGGCTCAGGCACATCCTGGTGACCAACCAGCCTCTCTGCGTCCTTCTCGGAGTCGGAACCCTGTCCAGGGTCCTCCACATCCTCCAGAGCTGACTCATAGGGCCCCTCGCTGTCGGAGTCTGGTGGCAGCTCCAACGGCTCCTGCTGGGCCACAACAGGATAGTAGGGTATTCCTCAATGTCATTCATTTCTTGATTCACCCTTTATTCCCATTCCCTGAAAAAAAAAATTTCATGGAAAGAGTCCCGCTCCCCTCCCAGGATCTCTATTTCTTTTCAAAAGGTTGAATTGAACTTTGTTAGCAGCACTAAAAAGTTAGCAGCGTTCTAATGATGAAATGTTAAAAGAGGGCAAAATAGAAAAGGCTGGAGCTATGATTTTTGCTTAAACAAGCTGGGATTGTGACTTAAAACTTTGAACTTAGGAAGTTGGCTGGAACAAAAGCCACTGGGGCTGATGGCCTAGAAATTAAAAAAAGGTGAAGTAAAATATACGTGTAAAGTCTAAGAGTCATTACTTTGCTGGCAAATGTAGGACATGGACTTTATGTTCCATTTCTCCGTACATTTTTTGTTTCAATTAGAGGAACTTCTAGTGTCACACCTGCACAAAGAAATGAACTTCTTCTGCTTCTCCCATTTAACCTTTACTTCATGAAAATGAATCGCTCAAACTTAATAAAGGAGTACCATTTATGGATCACATCTTACAGAACATGCATCTATAGATTTACTTGGAATTGTTTAAAATCTATAGAGTGTCATGAATTCAGTGAGGCTACCTTGCAAGTAAATATTTTTAAAAACAAAATATTCTGCAAGCAGAAACAAAGAAGCTCTATTTAATCAGCAGGAAGAATAACTGCTGAAGAATGCAGCCGCGCGAGCGATATCGTGTGTACCTAGATACACCCATGTCACACCTATCCTCCGCGAGCTGCACTGGCTTCCTATCAGTCTCTGAACGCGCTTCAAGGTGCTGGTCATCACCTTTAAAGCCCTACATGGCCTAAGACCTGAATATCTGTGAGACTGCCTCCTGCCACGTACCTCCCAACGGCCGATAAGATCTCACAGGTTGGCCCTTCTCTGGGTGCTGTCGACCGGACAATGCCGGCTGGCGACCCCTCGGGGGAGGGCCTTCTCTGTAGCTGCTTCGGCCCTGTGGAACGATCTACCCGTAGAGATCCGGACCCTCCCCACTCTCGCGGCCTTCTGAAAAGCCACTAAAACCCAGCTATTCCGGCAGGGCCTGGGGCTGTTGACATCACGAACGAGGTCCAGCCCCACCAAGATTGAGTGTATGGTGCGTTGCTTTTAAATTTGTTTTCTTCCCTTCCTATTTTAACTTTTTATATTTTAGTCTTGTTTTTGTAAGCCGCCCAGAGTCCTACGGGATTGGGCGGCATATAAATTTATTAAATTACAATTACAATTACCTGGTTCAGCCTATGGCTTAGATCACAAAACTTATTTCTTGGAAAAAAAATGTTCAACTAAAGGAAGCAAATAAAATAAGCAATAAAGGTAAATGATAAATTTAATGATTCAATTTGATAACTAAAATGTCTAAAGAATTATAGATCTAAATTCATAACAAAATGATGAAGGGAAAGAAGAATATGCCCAAATTCAAAAATCAAATAAGGCTTATTTGATACTTATCCAGCTTGTATCCAGTTAATAATTTCAGCAGTGTATTTACTACTGTAGTATATTTCTCTAAGCGAAATTCCATTGTTTCTATCTGTGCTAAAAAATTCTTAAAGTGCTTTTTTAATAACTGGATTTCAGTTTCTGGTTTTCCATAAAGCTTCACCTTTCATAAAAAGCAAATGTAAGATTTTATTAACCTTTTTGCTGTTTGCCAAGATCTAAATCAGTGAAAGTGAGATAATAGAATGGCAAATAATGACAATGATAATGAGTCACTCTGAAAGTCACCCTTGTCTCCTAATGTTAACCAGCTCATATTTTTCATTTCCAACCACCAATTCCAACTTCCACTCCTTTTTTTTATTTTTTTCTATAAGCATTTTCTATAAACATTGTAAATGATTTTATTGAAACCAGTTATTCCCAAACATTTGACGACCTAACTATATAGTCTTGAATCAGACACTTTTAAAATAATCAATCCAGATATTTATTATTATTATTATTATTATTATTTGCAACAACAGAATTGTTGAAGTTGTTTTAACGCAAACCAAAGATGCCTTTGAAAAAACAAGTTTACATCCTATTCTTATGCATGCCAGTGCTGTGTGAATTTAAGGTGGTTTTGACAAGTGTCGTCGGCATCTTCATATCCGGTCACATGGGCGGCAAGCCACTCCCATCCGGTCACATGGGCGGCAAGCCACTCCCACAAAGGAGACCACACCCACAGAGTAGGTTCGAACAATTTTTGAAACCCACCACTGACTGGAATGCTGATTTTGTAGAAACATAGAAGTAAATGGCTGATTAATAAAATGTAATGGCTTTTGGGGGGAAGTTGCAGGGGGGGGGAGGGATGACTGAATATCTGCTAAACAGAAGAGAAACAACTCATTTGCATACCTTTCCAGACATGCACAGTAGGATTTTTTACTTAGTTATATTCAGTTCAGAACAAGCAAGCATATTGAGTAGCACATATGTGTGCTAATTAGTGTCAGAGCATTATGTAAACAGAGGTACGGTATTTGTGAATCTAGCCTTAAAATCAGAATTTTTAGCATGATTCTCATTTGTCTAGCACATTTCTTTTTGTTAAAAATACAATTAAATAATTTGACTTAGTATGGTACTAAATTAAAATGAACAGTTATAAATGAAAAGAAATCATACTAATTCCTAGATGCTAGAAAGGATGGAGATCTTTCATAATGGGTAAAAAAAGGGAGTATCAGTAAATTTCCTCTGGTACAAACCTATTAGAGGCACAGAAACCTTCGTCCCTTTCATATCTTATTACCTTTTATTCCAGTACCTTATGGCTCAAAAGAGTAAAGCAACTTTCTTCAATATTACAGAATAACACAGATGCAAAAAGGAAATCACTTATTTGTCCTAAATATGTGTAATTTCAAACAAATGCATTTTAAATAGTTCCAGTGACTAGATATCAAAAGATTTCATAAACAAGATTTACAAAATCCTCACCTTAGGAGTGGTTAAGGCTGTTTATAGGAGCAAGTGAAACAGTTTCATTTGTAACAATAGTTACAGTCCATGATTTTATTCTGACTGGCATCATCAACTCAAGCAATGGTAGATCAATTGATTCAAACAGAATCAAGCAATATTGTACTAGAATGAATGTATTTTGTGATACCATCAGATGAGCCACCCAATCAAGATATTTTGCATAGAACCAGCTGCTTGGAGTACCAAATTAAGCCTCTTCAGGTGGCATAATATCTAATCTCACCTGAAGGTGTATTCAATCAGTTGATCATCTTCTTTTGCAGTCAGGAAGACATAAAAATGCAAAGATATGAAACAATTATTTGTCTTCTTGGGATTTTACCCAAATGCAAATATATAGCAAAAGATATAATTTTCTTCTGTTGCAATTACCACAACAATCTTATTTATCTTCACATTTTTTAAAACCCAGATTTACACTTCTTTAAAAAAAAAAGTAAATATCAACAGCTGCAGGCTAATTATGAAAAAATTGAAAGAAGCAAAATAAAATAATCTCTTTACATTTTGTTTGGTGTATTAGCAGAAATTATTGAATTAAAACTGTTTAATGATTTATCAATTAGTTCTATTTATAATATTGGGAATATATATAAAAACTAAATACCAAGACAAGAAAGAATTGGGGGTTTGCTTTTCCTACTAAATCTAAACTATTTAGCTTCATGGAAATGAAGCTATTTTATTCCTTATGGAATAAATTAACATTGGATTGCAAATATCAAATCTCTTTACTAAAGACAACTTAGAGATTTAGTTTATATTTGATGTGCTGTGAAATAGAACTAAAATAGAAAGCTTTTACAATTTCTAAAATTAATTATTAAAGGTCCATAATAGATAAGTGTTAACTTACAATACAATACAATACAATACAATACAATACAATACAATACAATACAATACAATAGCAGAGTTGGAGGGGACCTTGGAGGTCTTCTAGTCCAACCCCAAAGGAGGCCACACCCACAGAGTAGGTTCGAACAATTTTTGAAACCCACCACTGCTAGTTTGGGTAATGAATCATCTGGAAGGTAAAAACCAATTTCAGAGAGCACCAAGAAACCCTCAAATCATTTTGACTTCGACTTTTTTTTCCCATAGAACAGCAGCTGAGCTCATTTGGGATAAAGTTATTCAGCGACTATCTGACGTCAACTTGGGACTTAATATCATTTTTCAGCAAGTTAACACTGACAATTCTATCAAAGCACTAACGGTATATTTATTTATTTATTTTCCTCCCTTGCCCAAGCTTTTTACACTAGAGCACTAAAATCCAGAGAAATTATGTATAAATTCACATCGAGTCCTGAAACCTCCCATTCTCTCTGTCTCCAACTCTTCCGAAAAGATGCAAAATACTCATGTCAGAAACCACCAAGTCCACTGTGGTTAAATGAAGGTGCGCAATATACTTTTTTTAAAGCTTCCGATTGACATCTGCTGCTCTCCCGCTAAAAGGTGCGGGCTGCATAAAATCAATCAAAAGTTTGATTTTATTGTTACATTGAAAATGCTTTGTCTTCCTCTGAAAAGGTCCTTCAGGGCTTTCTTCATGGGAATCAATTCACTGCCTTCTTTTTTTTTTTTACCCATAATAGTAGTTTTTAAAGGCTGTACAAAAACATTTGTGCATTCCTCTTTCAGCAGGCCGCCATCCCAGGAGGCAATGCCTTTGTTGAAGAGAAGAAGTAGCTTCTTTCCATCAGTTCAATGAATGGCCCTTTTTTGCTGACCCTATTATCTCTCACTTCTCATGTGGAAAAAAAAAACATTTTTTTTTCTAATACAGCTTTTAAAAGAAGGAAGAGAGAGAGACGAGGGGAAAGAAATACAATATAGTGTGAGCGAAATCAACAGCCTCTCGTGGCAACTTGGAAGATGTTTAGAAATGCATTGTTTCAAACCACAGATAATAGTGAATGGTGAAATTTATGGACTAAGGATAAATTTGTGGACACATTCATAGATTGGGAGAACCTTTCCCTTAAATTCAACACTAGTGCCAACCAAAACCACATTGTTTCAGACTGGTGGCAAGCATGAAGCAAAGTTATGATGCAAACTCAGTACATATATATCAGAGGTGGGTTCCTACCAGTTCGCACCTATTCGGTAGAACCGGTTCGTCAAATCTACCGAACCGGTTAGAAGAGGTTCCACCAGTGGACCCAGAAAGCAGGCCATACCTACAGAAGAGGTTCCAAAATTTTTTTTGAAACCCACCACTGGTCCTTGGATATGATTATTCTACACTATCATGCTCATATTTATAAACCTCAGTGCCTCTGTGAAAGGTAAGGATGACTACTGCGTTTGTGGTGCAATCAGAACATTACGTGTGTTGAAGTTGTTTTAACGCAAACCAAAGATGCCTTTTAAAAAACAAGTTTACATCATATTCTTATGCATGCCAGTGCTGTGTGAGAGGTAATTTAAGGTGGTTCTGGATCTTCATATCCGGTCACATGGGAGGCAAGCCACTCCCACAAAGGAGACCACACCCACAGAGTATGTTCGAACAATTGGTTGTTGGTTTTTTTTACATCATGACATGTTTCGTTGATGCCCCCTTTGTCAGTATTTGGATATGTCTATGCATGAGAATGGTTGATCTTCTTGGCTCACGTGCACGGTATTTGATGGTAGATAGGTCTACACTTATGCATACAGATAATAGTGGGCACATCTTTTCACTTAGGCATACTTAATCCAAAAACGTATACGCTTTCCAAAAGAATTATGGAAGCTTCTAATTTTCTGCAAGGCTCTTTGATGATAGAATCAACTCAAAGCCATCAGTGTCAAAACAAGACCATTTGTACACTAAGAAGATCTTCTGCTTCTGTCTATCTAAAGAAACAGGATTTCCAGAAAGAAATCAGCACCTACAATATTGTCAAATTGGGCAGGAAATGATGAACATTTGTGGAGAAGCATATCAAGGGGAACAAGCAAGTCCTAGAGTGCATATCATCAGGCATGTCACTAGAAGGCAAAATCATGAAAATGTATCTCATCTCCTTGACCATTTCATGAGGGAATGCACTGGAGAAAGCAATTATGTTTGGAAGAGTTTGTGGTAAAAAGAAACCAGACCATCAAAGAATATGGAAGCTGATCACTATCAAAACCGACACTAGTGAGATCATAGAAAAACTCAGAGAAGGAGTATAAGTTTGGAAAATGTGGAGAGAGACTTGGTACACAGAACTTCCAAGAGTCATGTATGGCCAACTGAATAGCATGAGCCATGGTGGCACAGTGGTTACAGCAGGTGAATGACTGCCAGAACTTCAATCCTGATCGGCTCAAGCTTGACTCAGCTTTCCATCCTTGTAAGGTTAGGAAAATGAGGACCTAGATTGTTGGGGGCAATAGAGTGACTCTGTAAACCACTTAGAGAAGCCTACATAACACACTATGAAGCAGTATATAAGTGCTCTTGCTGTCATCACCATCATCATCATCATCATCATCATCATCATCATCATCATCATCATCATCATCATCATCATCTCAAGGGGAAACTTACATATATAGAGTTAACATTTAAGCAGGAAAAAATGGCAAGAAAGCAAATTATAGTGAAATATAATTGCAAAGCAAAACTCTCATTGTCTAATTTTTCCTAAACTAAAAAATGCAAGGCGAATTAAGACGGTATTTCTTATGTAAAAACATTTATAATAATGCTGAGGTTAAAGGTTGGTTATCAAAATGGGGTATAGACATCTTCTGTTTCCGTAGGGAGGCGCTTGCTAATTAGTAAAGTCAAATATCAGAGTAAAGTAACTTAAAAGAAAGTTCTCCTAAAATTGTATATATTGAATAAAACTGTAAAAAAAAATAATGTATTAGTGAAATTTCTACACCCGGTCAGAATATTTTATCTCCTGGCTATGTGTTCTGATTGTCATCTGTAGTTCTTCTGTATACTGTTCATTTGACTCAAGTGGTTTATAATTTTAAAAAATGCACCATAGTTAAAAAGCATCAATATAAAAAGAGTAAAATCAAACTTTAGTCAATCATTTCCCATGTTTATCTTAACCAAATGCTAGGTCCCAATTAGACACTTAATAATGTAGCTAATAAAAAAAGAATATTTGAATATTTAAGGGTTGAAATGAGGGGTCCTTGGTGTTTTCTAAGCTTGGTTGTTTTCTTGCAGACATTCCATTATCCAAGCTAGATAACTGTCAGCGTTCCAAATACCATGTAGAATCAAATCAGAGTCGAAGGCAAAACTGTGATTAAAGTTCCAATTTAATAAAGCAGGCATGTTGGCACATAGCTGTGGGGATCCCAACTCTGGAAGTTACATCAGAATCCCACCCAGTTAAAAGTTCATGATCTTGTCCCCACACCCACAGTCCATCACATGGTCCAATCACCTTCTTCCATGCTGGCGTCCATGCCCAGCTTCTTCCGATCAAGTGTGAAAGTGCGGAGACAAAGGATGACCTTGGCTTCTAGCAAAGAATGAAAAACAATACATTCCCAAATCCTACTCCTTCTAATCCCCCCTCCCATTGACTATACTTAAAGAAACAGCATAATGAAATAAGAGAAAGTGTGGCAGGCCACAATTCTAAAAGGAATATAAATGCAATCCTGACAGTAACATCATCAATGCTAATAACCAAACTCAGAGAACATCAAAGATTCCTCAATATAGCAAATCCTTGCTAATTTCCCCACTGATGCTTAAAGAATGCTGCTTCTTCCTGGCTTGTTTTTCAAAATATAATATGAGTAATACCTGTCCCATTGCTCCCCACAACTCACTGCAATTGCCTGGAAAAGAACTTTAAGAGAGAATCAATCAATAAAGTATTGTTAGCTGTATTGATCCTCACATCCATTCCTTCCTTAGAATCCAAACTATGGCTGCCTCAGCCAGCAACACACTTTTAAAAAGAATTGTTCCTGGCTCCCACAAGGTGACAATGTACAGGTGAGCTGGAACACACCGCGGTAAGAAAATGACGTTATATGAAGCAAGCGAGTCACTCCCTTCCAAAATACACTTTCTCAGGGGACAATGAACTGTTAAATCAGCCATAAAACTTTTAGACGCAAAGAAAGTTGATTAGGATTCTAGGAGACATTAATAAGGAGGTAGCAATTCCCAGTAGTGCTGGCAAGCAAGGCTGCTAGAAAATAACCCTTAGAAATGGTTAAAAACATCAACATTAAGTTGTCAACGGAAAGATGTACTTGTCCAGTTCAATAAGCTATTACTTTGCAGTGCCTTTCTCATTATCTCACCCTTCTTACCTCACCCTCTATTTGCCACTATAAATTATCAACTAATTTACTCTGCTGATTATATAAGGGTTATGTAATCTTAACCAGTTATACATCTGGACTGCCAAAGAGTGTGCTGATTCTGTCTGGGAAAGTGCAATTCCATGCAATCTTAACAACGCTCAGGGCACCCCAAAACCTACATACATCAGTCTTGCATGAGTTAAACCAAAGTCTGTTGCTCCTCTCCTTCTTGATTTCCACAGATTTAAGGAAGTGGGAATGAATTTTGCCAGCACCATTTGGACAACTAGGGCTAAAGATGTCAAGCTGAATTTTATTTACATACTGATGGTGTTCTGTCCCCGCTTCCTCGCTCGTTAACAGACGGCAGGCAGACAAACTTAAAAGGAAAGAACTTTATCAGTCCTCGGCTCAGACTGGCTGCGAGCCCAAAAATAAACATAAATAAAGTCTCTGACCAGAAGATAATAGAATGCAAAACAAAACTCTTACAAAGCAATTCACTTCTCCAAGTGTCTCCTTGAATCAGGGTTACAGAAAGCAAATCACTTCTCCAAGTGTCTCTCACAAACAAACCACGACCGATCAATGATGAACGTTGACTCCTGCAACGGATGGGCGTGGCACCATCTGTCCTTTTATCACCGGAAGACGCCACTAACGAGCCTCAGCTGCATTGTTAATCCTGCATCCCAACTCAACTCACAGCAAACGTCTGCTGAGTCACAACAGATGGTATCTGAACCTACACTGTCAGATAATTGCCCAGTTTGCAAGCTATGAACTTTTATTCTTTTCCTCAAAATTATCTAAATGATATAATTGCATATTTTTTCTTTAAATTCATTCATTTTTTCCTCTATTGTTTTCTTGAGTACAATTGAAGCTTACCCAAAATCTTTAAAAAAGCATTTAGAAATTTAATTAGACAAATTTCATTTTAAAATGTACTTTACACTCTGCTCTATTAAGTCATTTATTACTCCCATTCACACTAGGAGCTAGACTGAAAGGATCAGATAGTTACTGCCTTCCAATCCTTTCAGGCTTGTTGCAAAATAAATTGGTAATATGCAGAGAGCCTATGAAGTTGCTTAATAAAACTAATAATACCCATTTAGCAATAGCAATAGCACTTAGACCAGTGATTCTCAACCTTGGCAACTTGAAGATGTCTGGACTTCAACTCCCAGAATTCCCCAGCCAGCATTCGAAGAAGAAGCAGAACTTTTAAGCATAGTCTGGCCCTTCAAGAGCCAAGGTGGCGCAGTGGTTAAATGCAGCACTGCAGGCTACTGCTAGATCAGCAGTTCAGCGGTTCAAATCTCACCGGCTCAGGGTTGACTCAGCCTTCCATCCTTCCGAGGTGGGTAAAATGAGGACCCAGATTGTTGAGGGCAATATGCTGACTCTCTGTAAACCGCTTAGAGAGGCCTGAAAGGCCTATGAAGCGGTATATAAGTCTACTGCTATTGCTATTGCTTCCCACTAACATTGTACAACCTCTATGAAGTATCCTAAGGGACATTTTGACCCAGTCGTTCCGATTGCCGCAGTGATCTCTCTTACATAATAATTTATCATGGATCAGACAAGTAATACAGTAGATAGAGGTTTTGGGCTACATTTAAATTCAGCTAAAGCTCTAGTTTACCTTTTTAAAGTTTGAACGTGTCCGTAAATGTCAACTTGCAGATAAAGCATATGAAACCCAAATAAGTAGTTGTTTATTACAAAGCCTTTCTGGGTGTTTTTTGATGCCCCGAGATCAGGCACACAATGAGCAGTCACGCTATCTATATGTTTTAGATAATTTGCTTCTGATCTGACTTCTGGGAGTGACAGGTATTGCCTGAAAAAAAATTGTCGTGTTGGCATGGAGCAGATAGGTAATCAGTATTTTAATGGAGATTTTTTCTGTCTCTGGCACAGCCCCTATCTGGAATATCTGCTTTATTTCCTTTCCAGAGTTTGGGAAGAAGAAATTATCAGTCTGCCAGCCTTACACTGCATTGCTAATGTTGAGCTTGAGTTAGATTATTTTGTTATGCTAGTCTCCACTTTCTCCATGGATGTACATATGTGAATGTAGCTTTAAAAAAAAATACCATGCTTTTCCATTTACTGTTTTAACTCTTTACCTACTTGTTCTGACTCCCCTCGTCCTACACCAAAGCACGCCGAGACAAACATACTTCAAGGATTTATTAACACACAGACTAGACGTTGGCAGCAATCCAGCACAGACTAACCTTGGCAGCAATCCAGCCATGAGAGTTCTCCAGCTCTAGTAAATACATTGATTCCTGCAACAAGCATGTGGAATGTCATTCCTTTTATAGTCTTGAGAGGAGCCTAATTAACACCAGCTGAGTTCAATTATCTCCTGTAACTGCGTAACTGTTCTTTACGCCTATTAGCCCTCCGTTGCTGGGCATCCAGGACCAACTCCCTTGTCTCCTACTCACTGCTCCAATTCATGACGTCAGGATCACACTCCCTTGTCTCCTCCCCACTGGTCCAAGGCTCAGGCGCCTCCTGGTGGCCAACCAGCCTCTCTGCACCCTGCTCGGAGTTGGAACCCTGTCCAGGGTCCTCCACATCCTCCAGAGCCGACTTATAGGGCCCCTCACTGTTGGAGTCTGGTGGCAGCTCCAATGGCTCCTGCTGAGCCACAACACTATCCTTACACTAATTCGAGTGTAAGTCATTATTAATGGGGTAATGACAGGCAGTTTGGAGTAGGGTTTAAGATATCATGCTAGAAACCAGGAGACAATGAATTTTAAACCCACCATGGTTAAAAAGCTGGCTGGTGACCTTGGGCCAGTCACCCTCTCTCAGTCCTAGGAAGAAAGTAATGGCAAATCATTTCCAAAAAAACTTTGTCAAGAAAACTGAAGTCACAAGAGTTAAAAACTCACTCAGAGACACACATACGCAATGGGAACCATCATTTCCCCCTCAAATTATATATGTTTTGCTTTTCTCTGCCAGCGTTCAACTTTACTGGTTGATCCTAGGTTTCAAGGGTAATCGTCCCCTGTGGGCTTTCCTCTACAAAATTACCTGATTTCTTCTTTATATTAGCCATCCTGAGCCAAATTAAAAAAAAAATATCCTTCACTGCTTTAACCTTTCCCTAAAGGATTGTGCTGGGTCATGAGATTGTTATTTCTTGTATCTCCTTCAACATCGTTGTTGTTTTACATTCAGAAATCCAAGGGCACTTCCACATTTCCTGCTGTGTTTTATTATATATATATTGCTGACTCCACTTACCTGTACTTTAAAAAAAAAACAAGTTAATACATCTAAGTATTAATTAACAGCTGCATCGTTTCAGAGCCCTATTATAAAGTTTGGTAATGGACGAACACGTGCTTAATGAATGGAGACTGGCTAGAGAATTCAGCAGCGTGATTTAAGCAGCAGAGCTCTGAACTGAATATTTTAAGTGAATAGAATCTTGGCTGGTAGCATAATTTATGGGAAGAGATGATAGGTATATTATGTTACACCTGGATTAAAGATATGCTGGGCAAAAGAAAAAAAAACAATTTAGGAGAACCTTGGGAGGAAAGAAATACTATAGGCTGCCAACTTCTCATTATTATTTTCATTGCTCAGTTCACCATTCTTCCAAGCTCTCCAAGGAAACATATTTCTGGATTACTATCTCTGTCCTGCAGTAGAACCACTGAAGTACTCAACAATCCCTTGAGTACCTGGGGAACAGCACAGACCTTGTATGAATTCTTTGATGTAGCAAGACATGGATTTTTCACCTTAAGAGAGTCTTCTCCAAGGACACTTCTCGATGAGCAGAGGTTCACATCGCACAATATTTACACCCACAAGGCCTTTGATGTGAACTCTGAGGCAATCTCTGGATGCAGAAATAAATTTAAGTAGGGCACGAATTCTGACAAAGAAATAAAACTTTTCACTCCAGTGGAATTTACTTTCAAGAGCATTTCTTTGAGATTAATTTTAACTTGGCTTTAGAAAGTCATATGTGAATCTTTAAAAGTCTCCTGGAAAATGCTGCTAATCTTATTGGAAAGCTTCGTGGTATTATTTTTCTATTTTAATTGGGGTTCCTATACAATAAAAAAATGACAGTCCATGCATTAAAAAGTGGAACAAACTTTAATTCCAATGTAGGTTAAAGCATGCTGAAACAGTCATGACTTAAATATAACTCTTGTGATCCAATCAAAGTTATTTGCAGTAGTCTCATTAATCTATTCCAGGGAAAACAAAAATCTTGTGGCATTTTAATGAAAAGGTTTTCATTACTTCCTAAGCTTTGATGCTCTGGGGGCTGTTTTCTCTCACCGAAAACGATCGGACTAGAATTGTCAGTGAGTTACATTTTCTTGTGCAATTGTTCATTAGATTTAAGGATGTGTGACAAGTACTTTACAGTATACTAATTATTTACTCATCACTTTCATCATTAAGATCATTATCTCTCAGTTGCCAGTTATTTGTTCAGTTGAATTCAGCATAAGCTATTATTTTTAACTTGAACCAAGCTAAGACCTCTTTCAGCTGACAGTGCATGAATTCATATGACATTGACACCTGGAATATACACTGGCAATCATCCTTTATGCCAGCTCTGATTTATCCTTGAATAGAGAAACGGTATTTCAAAAGCCAGTGGTATGTCAAAATAACAATGTACTTACTTCCCTTGCTTCAAAGAATAGTGTTTGATTTTATTGGAAGTGGTTGTTCTTTCACCACACTTCCCAGTTCCAAGGTTGCAATTGTAATGTGAACTGGGATCTTGCTAATTATATTGGGAGTGGAACACTGAACGTTATTAAAGAAAATGTTCTGGAGTTTCGAAACTAAGAGTATAATTAATAAGTATTATACAGATATTCTTAAAGAATATGTGAGGCTAATGGCACACCGAGCAATCAAATAATCATTTCACTATTCATCCACTTCAGTCAACAGTCTAAGGTCTAACATAGATCGAAAGAATTTGATTAAAGGCCAACATGAAGCGTGACCCGTCAAAACCGCGCTCGACTAAACTGCGCCCGATTAAACCGCGTCGCTGACGTCATCAACAGGGCGACAACAGCCAGCACGGAGAAAAAAGGGCGCTTTAAATAGCGCTTTGAAAGCAAGCCGATTCAACTTAAGGTAAGGGTTAGCTTTAGGGTTAGCTTTAGGGTTAGGTTTAGGGTTAGGTTAAGGGTTAGGATTAGGATTAGGTTTAGGGTTAGGTTAAGGGTTAGATTTAGGGTTAGGTTTAGGTTTAGGGGGGTTAGGTTTAGGTTTAGGGGTTAATTTTAGGTTTAGGGTTTACAGCGTGCTTCTGTCTCCGTGCTATTGTCGCCCTATTGATGACGTCAGCGACGCGGTTCAGTCGGGCGCGATTTAGTCGAGCACGGTTTTGTGGTGGAACCAACATGAAGATCTTAAGCAGTTAAGAGTCTATGGAGAATTTGGTATACAGTATTGAACTCAATGAGAGAAAGATGAAGAGCAGGTTCAAAAAATGGAGGAGCATCTTCTTTCTGAAAGTTAAGTACAGGTGTAAATTTATAGATAACTTGAAACACATGAACACACCCTTACAACCCCCTAGAATGAAAGAAAAAATGAATATAATGAAAAAAAAACCTTCTTGAAGGAAAATAAAGGTAGTAAAAAGATAACAGCTTTTTTATGCAAAGGTATGATTATAGATTTGCAACCAAATAAAGAAAAATACAATGACTGCAGACATGTGCAAAGCATATTATGCAAAGCAAGGTCAATTTTGTGACTGCTCATGTGCAGATGTTAATTAAAGAGCTATAGTGCAAATGATCGTCCAATCTTTTCTATAAAACTTCCAGTGTTGGGGCAGGAAGAGGCAGCTCAGTTGGGGCACAGGGAAGGCACCACATGGCAGCTTAGGCAAGGAAGCCACCCAGGAGGTGAGGGGTGACAGTGTGGGATAGGTGGGTGGGGCATTTGCACTTAAAATGGTCTGCGCATGCACAGAATATTAAAAAAGGGAAAAAAATACATTTTTTACATTTAGCAATAGCAGTTAGACTTATATACCGCTTCATAGGGCTTTTAGCCCTTTCTAAGCGGTTTACAGAGTCAGCATATCGCCCCCACAGTCTGGGTCCTCATTTCACCCACCTCGGAAGGATGGAAGGCTGAGTCAACCTTGAGCCGGTGAGATTAGAACCGCCGAACTGCAGATAACAGTCAGCTGAAGTGGCCTGCAGTACTGCACCCTAACCACTGCGCCACCTCGGCTCTTTAATTTAAGATTGTTCTGCGAATGTGCAGAACAGAAAACCAAGATGGCGCCACAGAGGATAGAACGGAAACGGTCACATGTCCACAGAAGTTACTACCTATTCAGCCAAACCGGACTGAATAGGCAGGAGCCCACCTCTGCCTTAGATGCTATCAGGGGGTTCAAACTGGCAGCCCATGTGCCGTATGCATCACACACAGGCCACACCTACCACATCTCCACAAATGCAAGCTTGAACCCCCTATGCGCTAGACCAATATCTAGACCGTTGAGTCTCTAGGTTTTTGTCTTATTACGGCTCTTCAGATTTTAACCATTGGTATTCTAACTATATTCAAGGATTAAACTCTCTTGACACACTGTACTGGGTATTCAGAGTGCAAGTTGTAAAATTGGAACCTGATTAAGCATAATCCCTTCTCTTTCTCAGTGAATGGAATCTGTAGGCTTTATGAACATTCCTAATTTATTTCGGCAATTTTCAGTCTTCGGCATATCTCACTTTTACTGCCGTTTCAACAACACAGACGTGTTACTGATGATTCTCATTTACCAGGCTGAGCTTGCTAAATTAGTTGAATGTATTTGGGTAGCTAATATCAGCACACGCCTGTTATCTATCTTGACTACGACGCTACAGAATGGGATAAAATTCATTCCTCCCAGCCTAATAATGATTACCTCGCTTACATAATCACCTGCTGTTATGCATTTCTGCTGTGTTTATTTTGCATGTCATTGTTTAGCAATCTGTCTTTGTGTTTTCCATTTAAAGCAACTCTCTCTTTTATATGATCTTCTGATATTTCATTTGTTCCACAAAAGAGTTTTCTGCTATCAATGCAGTGGTGGGATTCAGCCGGTTTGCACCTATTCGGGAGAACCGGTTGGTAACTTTCTAGGTAGTTCAGAGAACCAATTGTTGGAAGAAATCTCCTTTCATTTTTCCCACTTTACAGGGCTAATCCTGTAAGGAAGGCAGAAAGGAAACATTCTGGTGTTGTTTCTAGCCTCATCTTTATTGCCCTGCTTACAGAAACTGCCTCTCCGGTTAACCCTTATTACCATTGTAACAGCTAAGGCGAAGCGCCCATCGACCTGAGTGACCTTGAGTTGGCCACGCCCACCCAGTCACATGACCACCGAGCCCCACCCACCCAGATAGTCATTAGGGCAAAGAACTGGTTGTTAAATTATTTGAATCCCACCACTGTACCAATGGTATACCATATAAGACCCCAAAGGGAATTTTAGTTAATCTTGTCATTTTATGGTGCAATATGTAGAATTTGAAAGCGTCCTCAGCACACACAAATATATTCACAGAGATTGAATTAGTTTACGTCCAGAACTTCCCTATGAATATTAATGAAATCTTGAACCTAGAAAGAAGAAAAGACACACATGACACTAATACAGATTTCTTTTTTTTTTTAGAATTGTACAATTAAAAATTGATTCAGAAATCTCTGGTGGCAAAACTCTTCCAGGATGAAACAATTCACTATCATTTAACCAACCACTTTAGGGGAAACGTTTTCTCTCAAAAGGGTAGAGATTCAATAGGGCAGTGGGTCCCATGATTGGGCATTCCATTCTGTTTCTCCAAAATGCTAATGCTCATCCCTTCCCTTCTTTTCCCTTCCTTATTTTTGTCAAGTCATATCCCATTTGCAGCAGCAGAGCAAGCAAGCTTGAAGTGTGGATTTGATTGATACAGGCTTCTAGTCCAATATCTCACTATTTCTTGGATTAATTTATTTTTCACTGTCATTGTAAAGGCAAAACAGATTCCATTTGTGGCATCACATTTTTTGGGGGGAAGGAAGGTAAATTAAAATTACCCAGAGGAGAAAGGAAATCAAGTTCTCTCTCTCTCTCTCTCTCTCTCTCTCTCTCTCTCTCTCTCTCTCTCTCTCTCTCTCTCCCTCCCTCCCTCCCTCCCTCCCTCTCTCCCTCCCTCCCTCTCTGTCTCTCTCTGTGTCTGTCTGTCTGTCTGTCTGTCTGTCTGTCTCTCTCTCTCTCTCTCTCTCACACACACACACACACAGAGCATGGATTTCCAGTTTTTCTTGATTATAACCTTCCTTTTGATTTCAGTTATGAAGAATAGAATAGAATAGAATTATTTACTGGCCAAGTGTGTGATTGGACACACAAGGAATTTGTCTTTTGTGCATTTGCTCTCAATGTACATAAGGAGAATAAAATACATTCATCAAGAATAAAAAGATACTACACTTAGTGATAGTCAAGGTTATTAATAAGCTACTCATTGTCACCGCTACTCATTGTCACTGCTATCGCCACAGCTTGTGGTGTTCCATCTTGCTCCAATCTTCCTGGAAAGGGATCTTACAGAGATAGCAGAGATTCTCGTTCTTTTCTGTGAGTAAAAAAATACATTTTTAAAAATCCTAGAGGTTCATAAAATCTCACTTCAGAAGTCCTCATATCGTTGTGGTCTGTTCTCGGTGTCTTATTCTAAATGGAGATTTAGAACCTTCACGGTCCTTTGAGAAAAACTCACTGCCTCATTTTCCTAAATTATCAGAAGGAGGATTTAAAATAATTTAGTCTGCTCTGGTAAAACTTTATTCCAGATGTTGAAGTCCTCAGCAATCTTTAACCTTGTATTCAAAATCCCTGTTATTTGAAATGATAGCCCGGTCTTTTTGTTCTATTGTCAATTCATCAGTTCACAGCCGCTGATTGACATGACACGTGGGATTGGATACTTTCATAACCAATGCTGTGAGTGAACATACCTGCTCCTACAGAGTAATCTCAGGTGCTAGATAAACTTCCCACATGCTGCTGGTGCTTTGATTGATGCTCATTGAAATCCAGTGTGCCAGCAGGCATTGTGTACAGGACTTCAGCAGGGGAGATTTCTTTCAATATCCCCACTCAACCATGAAACAGATATAGTTACTATAGGCAAGTTATTATCTTTCAGCTTCTCTCATCACAGTTTTGTAGGTATAAAATCAGAAATCCCTTGCATGCCATCCTTAGTCTGTTGGAGGAAAGGCAGGATATGAATGGGATGGATAGTTAGATGGATGGATAAATAGTTCTCTTTCAACACAAACAATACTTTAGCTAGACCATATACTGTCAGTATTTCAATATCTGGGGGAATCCCCTTTTCATAAATGACACCCTTCAGAATAATTAATAAAGCCCTTTAAAACGGGCAAAGTATCCAACCACTGCAATTTGAAAGATTTTTTTTTAACAGCTCAACTGTCAGGAAAAAAAAAAGATAAAGACTGTGAATTAAGTTGCAGTTCAGAAAGATTTATTGATCAAGCCTACATATAAGAATCTAGTCAACTAAAGTTCAAATCTGAATCAGCAGCAGATAAGTATCTCTGGAATTCAAGGGCGGGCTGGACTTGTGACAATGTAATGATTCTAAACTGATAAAGCACTTAACTCCACCTCCACTCCCTCACCCCATTTTGCCTGCCTAGTCCTATGACACATGCCATATTTTTTTCATATTAAACATGGCCAACATGAGTAAGATTATTCATAGTATGTTAACATATGTTTATTTCAATTTAAATCAAATAATATGTCTATGACAATTACATAGTACAGCTTATTCCATGTTCAGCTCATCGAAGATAAGTCTGAGAGCCTATTTATTTGTTTCTTTATAAGACTTACAGTATATGGTCACCCAACTCAACCAAGGTGATTATGAAGGGCTTAAAAATAAAAGCAACAGAAGCCAACGAGCAAAATGTAAAACTATACTATGTACACCAACAAACAATCACGGATCAGTAAAGTTATAACAGTAGTAACATCACCAAGTAAACATGTTCCAGGTTTGGGAAAGAACCAGATCTTGTCAACCTTTCTAAAGCTCAACAGATTTAAGCCAACCCAAGACTAAAATCATTGCATAAAATAAAGGATGCCACTGAGAAGACAGCCTTTTTTTTTGGTTCCACAAGATGCTGTTGTATCAATGATGGGACCTAAGTGCATACTCCCTAATTGAGTGAGTGGGGCAGATTGATGGCGTAGGGAGAAGCCAGTTTCTCAAATAGTCCTACAACATACAAGGCCTTAAATAAGACCTTGAATTGCTTCTGGAAGCCAATTGAGAGCCAGTGCAGCTTACAGAATAGTGGTATTGCATCAGTGGTGGGATTCAGCCGGTTCGCACCTATTCGGGAGAAACGGTTGGTAACTTTCTAAGTAGTTCAGAGAACCGATTGTTGGAAGAAATCTCCTTTTGTTTTTTTTCCAGGCTAATCCTGTAAGGAAGGCAGGAAGGAAACATTCTGGTGTTGTTTCTAGCCTCATCTTTATTGCCCTCCTTGCAGAAACTGCCTCTCCGGTTAACTCTGATTACATTGTAACAGCTAAGGCGAAGCGCCCATTGATGTGAGTGACCTTGAGTTGGCCACGCCCACCCAGTCACATGACCACCGAGCCCCGCCTACCCAGCTGGTCATTAGGGCAGAGAACCGGTTGTTAAATTATTTGAATCTCACCACTGTATCGCATGCATAGTGAGAAGTGCCCATAGCTTCGTGTGCCATTTCATTTGGGCCATTTGTTTTCAAGGATAGTACCATGTAGAGTATGTAATGATCCAATTGAGTGGTGAATAAGATATGAGTGATAGTGAGCAGGGCTTCCAGATCTAGGAAGGCGTGTAATTGCACACAATTAATGTACAATTGACCCAAGATGTGCAAAGGTTCCCAGACACAGCTACCACCTGCTCCTCAAGGGTGAGCTCTAAGTCCAGGAGGACTTACTAATGTCGCCATACTTAAAAAGCAAGTAGTCCTCCCCAAAACATTTATTCCTTTAATTAGGACAACAACTTTTAGTTAACATATTTAGTTAATTATTGAGTTTAAATCCTGCTCCAAACATAAAAAGACTCTCAGCGGCTCACAAGTTATAACAAAAAATATGCATCCTAAAACATTAAAATATAAAAACTTTTAACTTGAAACAGCTTCGTTACATTAATATAAAATAACATCCATTGATTAAAAGGTGAGATATGTCTTTGAAGATATAGGGCATATTTTAATTGGGGTGTTTGAAATTCAGTGCTATTTTTTTTAAAAAAAGAAAAGAAAATCAGCAACATAAGAATGCAAGAGTTTTATTGGATCCAGACAAAGTCTAGCATAAGTGACCACAAGTGCTAACCAAACTTCCTAGGAAGATAAAAGTAAATGTCATATGGGCAGTATAGCAATATACTACTGAATACAGGAGGGGTCAGAATTACACAGAAACTGAACATTGCCTCCAAATCAAATCTTTATAATTCATTTGTATACTGTATGGCTACTGGCTAGATCAGTGGTAGTCAACCTGGTCCCTACCGCCCACTAGTGGGCGTTCCAGCTTTCATGGTGGGCGGTAGGGGTTTGCTGTAACTCTGCTTTATAAATTTTATAAAATAAAGTTACTTCCCTACTTTATAAATCACCATCACTGTGGAACCGGTGGGCAGTTAGAAAAAATTACTACTAACAGAGATACAAAAGTGGGCGGTAGGTATAAAAAGGTTGACTACCCCTGCGATAGATAGATAGATAGATAGATAGATAGATGGATGGATGGATGGATGGATGGATGGATGGATGGATGGATGGATGGATGGATGGATGGATGGATGGATGGATGGATAGATAGATAGATAGATAGATAGATAGATAGATAGATAGATAGATAGATAGATAGATAGATAGATACAGTAGATCAGTGGTAATCAACCTGGTCCCTACCGCCCACTTGTGGGCGTTCCAGCTTTCCTGGTGGGCGGTGGGGGGTTTGCTGTAACTCTGCTTTATAAATTTTATAAAGTAAAGTTACTTCCCTACTTTATAAATCACCATGACCGTGGAACCGGTGGGTGGTTAGAAAATTTTACTACTAACAGAAAGTGGGCGGTAGGTATAAAAAGGTTGACTACCCCTAGGCTAGAGCAACATCTTACTCCATCAGAACCAGTAATATCATGCAGATTGACTGTTTCTAGAGCTGATCATTCCTTGTCCGAATGCCATCTTTAAAATGTACCCACAAGATGATGGCTTCTAACCGCCTACTGTCACATTCCTCCCAACGGCCAGTGAGATCCCACAGGGTGGGCCTCCTTCAGATGCCGTCAGCCAGACAATGCCGGCTGGCGGCTCCCCGGAGGAGAGCCTTCTCTGTGGCTGCTCCGACCCTTTGGAACGAGCTACTCCCAGAAATCTGGACCTTACCCACTCTCGTGGCCTTCAGGAAAGCTGTTAAAACCTGGCTATTCTGGCAGGCCTGGGGCTGTTGACCTCATTGTTGAGGTCCATCCCCAATCGCAATGAATGTATGCGTGTTCATTTTAACCTGTTTTTCTTTTCATTTTTTATTATTTCTTTTTTCTTTCATTGTAAGCCGCCCGGAGTCCTCCGGGATTGGGTGGCCTATAAATTGATTAAATAAATAGTTAGATATAGATAGATATAGATATAGATATAGATATAGATATAGATATAGATATAGATATAGATATAGATATAGATAGAGATAGAGATAGAGATAGAGATAGAGATAGAGATAGAGATAGAGATAGAGATAGAGATAGAGATAGAGATAGAGATTGAGATAGAGATAGAGATAGAGATAGAGATAGAGATAGAGATAGAGAGAGATAGAGATAGAGAGAGAGAGAGAGAGAGAGAGAGAGAGAGAGAGAGAGATTAGATATAGATATAGATATAGATATAGATATAGATATAGATATAGATATAGATATAGATATAGATATAGATATAGATATAGATATAGATATAGATATAGATATAGATATAGATATAGATATAGATATAGATATAGATATAGATATAGATATAGATATAGATATAGATATAGATATAGATATAGATATAGATATAGATATAGATAGATATAGATATAGATATAGATAGATATAGATATAGATATAGATATAGATATAGATTAGATATAGATATAGATATAGATATAGATATAGATATAGATATAGATATAGATATAGATATAGATATAGATATAGATGAGATAGAGATAGAGATATAGAGATATAGCGAGATAGATAGATAGATAGATAGATAGATAGATAGATAGATAGATAGATGATAGATAGATGATAGATAGATGATAGATAGATGATAGATAGATAGATAGATGATAGATAGATAGATAGATAGATAGATAGATAGATGATAGATAGATAGATAGATAGATAGATAGATAGATAGATAGATAGATAGATAGATAGATAGATAGATAACCTCTACATGTTCCTTGAGGGAAATCTCTACCAAGTTCAATAGAGCTTCATACTGTTTCAGTCTCAGATATATACACCGTGTTGATTTCAGTGCCTTATCTGTAATGTAAGGAAAATAAGCTTAAATTATTAAACAACATTGCTGTAAGGATTACTGCTATCATAAAGGTAAGGTGACAGAGGTGGGAGGAAGGAGAAGAAGGACAAAGCTTATTTCTTCCAGCATCTGTTCCTGCAATGACTGTATTTATGGAAAGTTTTCAAGCAGAATTTCAGTGCATCAGTAACGTCTTGCTTCTATCTCCCCCACAGCTGACCCTGAAGAGGGAATTGCTGAAAAACAGCTAGTAGTTTCCCCTCTGTGTATTTCTCTAAAAATTCTTTAAGGGATCTGAGTTGTTGGCCCTTATTGTATCTTCTGGTAATAATACACCTGCACTATATGTATGAATTCATTGTATGGATTTTATTTGGCCTGAAATCTCCCTGCTTTCTTCCAGTTATGGGTAAAGTACTTGGATATATTTCTTTGTTATATACTTCCCGTATGATATATGATTGAAGTAAACAATATTTTCCATGTGTAATAATGATGTCGGAATTCATAATAATAATTAGGAATCTACTGTATCCTGTAAAATGATTTGTTTTATGAGACTTCAAGAGACTTCTATGGATATGCTCTACAATTTGGAACCACTATTTCAGTTCCCATAACTTAATAAGATGCCATTATGTCAGGGCAGGGCAGATTATTAAAATAGCATGTCCATCAAAGAACTAGGTTAACTATCTTGCTTTTTGGGAACCTCTTCTGTAGGTGTGGCCTGCTTTCCGGGTCCACTGGTGGAACCTCTTCTAACCGGTTCGGTAGATTTGATGAACCAGTTCTACCGAACAGGTGCGAACTGGTAGGAACCCACCTCTGGCCCAGTACCTTCTTGCCAGCTCACAATTGGGAATATTTTATTTTAACAAAACACATACTCAGATTCAATCCTTATGGTTGCTGGTGTCCACCAGGAGACACATTTCTCACGTAGTAAATTATTTATTGGTAAACTGAAATCAGTTTTCACAACTTGTCATTGGACATAGTTCTACAAACCATTTATGTTGCCTATAAAGCCAGCAGATATACAGTAAGAATGCTACTGAAGGAAGAAATTGGCTGCAGTGAAAACTTTATTCATTGCAGATGGGGTTCTAGAATATTTGAGTGGGCTTTTCAATGTTGTTTGCAATTCTTTTATTTGAACGCACTCCAGATGGTTCTGCACATCACGTCAAAAGATAATGGGCTACATTTAACTTTATTATATTGACAGCTTAATATGTCTGGTGGCAATAGAAACCTGAAAACATTGTTCAGTGCATTCTGATTTTTGAAGTGTTTGCTCACAAAGGTTACACAAGAACTACCTCACCCTCTCCCCCCCCCCAAAAAAAACCCTACTGATTAATTTTCATTTGGATTGTCAATACAATCATTCATTTGGTATTATCTGGAATAATTAAGTCTAATATTTGTGCAAGTTTAAACTGTTCCTCTTTAAACATTACCAAAAATCCCTCTTGAGTACTCAAGACTAAGAAGATATGATAATTGGCTCGTTTTAACAAAAAAAAAAGTCTTCAATTTATCAAATCTGTATCTAATGTTAATCTAAAAAACATTTTTTTCATGCCATTGCTTGTATAAAATCATATTGTAGATATATTTACTCTATCTACTCATCAACACATATACAGGGCGGGGCATAACCTTTTCCTAGGGGGTCACAGCAACACTTGTAATAACAACACAAATAATTCATACACCATTCGAAAGCCCATCAAAAACTGAGTTTATTGACACGATTTAATAGTCAGTATGACCACCATTAGCCCTTCGAACAGCATTCAAACGAGGTGGATAAGAACACAACAAATCTTCAAACAGTTCCGTTCGATTTTCCAGATTTTTCAACACAGTTTCCAAATTCATTCTCAAAGTTTCAACCGAAACAAATTTAACATTTAATAGCTCATTCAATTCAGTTTTTTATGGGCTTTAAAATGAGGTGTCGCGGAAGGTGTAAACTGCTGTCGATCTTGCTGTGACCCCCTAGGAAAAGGTTATGCCCCGCCCTGGAAAATCTGGAAAATCAAACGGAACTGTTTGAAGATTTGTTGTGTTCTTATCCACCTCGTTTGAATGCTGTTCGAAGGGCTAATGGTGGTCATACTGACTATTAAATCGTGTCAATAAACTCAGTTTTTGATGGGCTTTCGAATGGTGTATGAATTATTTGTGTTGTTATTACAAGTGTTGCTGTGACCCCCTAGGAAAAGGTTATGCCCCGCCCTGTATATTCAATTTTGAAGCTGTTAAGTAGCTATTCAAAATTGCAGACAACGGCTGTTAATTATTATCTTTTTAAATATGTTTTATATGGCCCTCTATAATTTCACTTTTAAACTAAATAAGTAGCTATTAAGCTACTTATTTTACTTATAAGTAGCTGGAGGAAAACGGTCCTGAATTTTTATGCAAATATGTATATTCACATATAAGAGAGCCCACCACTGTTCCAATCTGTTTTTTGTCATCTTTGTCATCTTTATTCTTTTGAGTTTTATTGTATTTCTTAAAAATGTTTGGAGTTATTTGGAGTCAAGCAACATACAAATTTAAGGAGGAGGAGGAGGAGGGCAGCTAGTTGGCAAGTAGCAATAGTTAGGCTTATATACCGCTTCATAGGGCTTTCAGCCCTCTCTAAGCGGTTTACAGAGTCAGCATATCGTCCCCACAGTCTGGGTCCTCATTTCACCCACCTCGGAAGGATGGAAGGCTGAGTCAACCCTGAGCCGGTGAGATTAGAACCGCTGAACTGCAGATAACAATAGCAATAGCAATAGCAGTTAGACTTATATACCGCTTCATAGGTCTTTCAGCCCTCTCTAAGCGGTTTACAGAGTCAGCATATCGCCCCCAACAACAATCTGGGTCCTCATTTTACCCACCTCGGAAGGATGGAAGGCTGAGTCAACCTTGAGCCTGGTGGGATTTGAACAGCCAAACTGCTGAACTGCAGTCAGCTGAAGTAGCCTGCAGTGCTGCATTTAACCACTGCACCACCTCGGCTCTTTTATAGTATAGAGGATATTGCAAGTTAGCTGGTGTTCTCTCTAGAATAAAATAATTACAACTAACTTTCAGAAGAATTATTTCTATTGACTCTCTGAATATACACTAATGCTTTATTAAGCATATGTTTACATATATGTTTTTTATCCTCTCTGTTGAAAAGTTATATTTCCAGCCCCTCAGAAGTTACAGTAGGTGAAAAACTAGAAAAGAAAAAAAAATGAAAAGATTTTAAAAAGTTGAACTTTCTTTATAGTCGCAGGAGAATATGAAGTTAGTGCAGGGAAAATGTACATTTGACACAATGAGGGCAGTTCTGAGGCACTAAAAGTATCCTGGTAGAAAAATAAATCCAGCTTTGGCAGAAATCCAAAGTTGATAAGATGAAAATAGAAGAAAAAAGTCGAGGTATTTTTCATGCGTTGTGCCATTACCTCATTTCACAATAAAATTCTCAGCCAAAGAAAAATATCTATGTTAAGATATATTCTCCAGAGATCAAACTTTCAAATCAAGCTGGGCCATAAAATGAAACAAAGAATATCCGTAATTCCATCTTTGTGAATTCCCATATGAATATAGCTTATTTTATACAAGTATTTACTACTCCCTCCTTCCAAATACTTTTTCAAAAGCTCCAATTTTTTCCCCAGATATCTTTGAAATATTTGGGAGTATTTTATCAGCATGTTAAGGTGTATGAGGGTAGTAATCCGAAAATGAGTAATTTCTTTTGAAGAGTTATATGAAAACTAAAAAGAATTGGTAAACAACTTAATAACTGGCCATCAATACCCACATCAACAAAGAAAACCACACAACAACCCGGCACCATTTAAATATTATTCACAAAATTCCCAAAGCACATGCATATTCTGGTAAAGAGAAGTTCCTTGAGGATGGACTCCATCAGGAATCTGAAAGCTCAGAAGACTAAACATCTCTTCCCAGTGACTGACCCACATTGGACGCTGTACAAAATATGCACAAACATACTTCAAATAATAATCCCTGTTTGATATATAAATTGACTGTTGTGAGATTCTTTGCTTTTAGCTTTGGCAGTTTTTCACATGTATTATTTTAGGAAAAAACCCTCTGATTTCTCATATATGTTACATTTTTTTAGAAAATGTATGTAGGACCTCAGACATCTTTTGACGGATTCTAATCCTCTGAAGGCATTCTTTCTGACTTAATCTTAGGCTGGTTGGATCCCAAAATTTTTTAGAGTTTATTTTTCCAAACCACAGGTAGCAATTCATACTGAATTCCTATATCAGACTGCTGGAGAACCAATATGGAAGCAGGAATGGATTTAGGACTAGCAAAAGATCCAGAAATAGCAATAGCAGTTAGACTTATATACCGCTTCATAGGGAAGAAGAATAGCAATAGCAATAGCAGTTAGACTTATATACCGCTTCATAGGGCTTTCAGCCCTCTCTAAGTGGTTTACAGAGTCAGCATATCGCCCCCAACAATCCGGGTCCTCATTTTACCCACCTTGGAAGGATGGAAGGCTGAGTCAACCTTGAGCCGGTGAGATTAGAACCGCTGAACTGCAGAACTGCAGTCAGCTGAAGTAGCCTGAAAGTCCAATCCATTATTATAAGAGCCAAGGTGGCGCAGTGGTTAAATGCAGCACTGCAGGCTACTGCTAGATCAGCAGTTCAGTGGTTCAAATCCCACTGGCTCAGGGTTGACTCAGCCTTCCATCCTTCCGAGGTGGGTAAAATGAGGACCCAGATTGTTGGGGGCAATATGCTGACTCTCTGTAAACCGCTTAGAGAGGGCTGAAAGCCCTATGAAGCGGTATATAAGTCTAACTGCTATTGCTATTGCTATTGGAAAACATGATGAAGAGACTGGTGGATAGAAGCTAAAGGATAGAAGCTAAAGGGGTTATAAAGTTCTGAAGTTACTGTAGTTCCAAGAAACATATTTCTTACAATGTGATATAGATACTTAAGAATCCAATATTTTTTCTAGTTGTGTTGGTGTAATGTTCTTCTAAAGAGTCAAAGGAACACTTAGTCTGGACCTTTTTTGAGTATGGGATATGGTTGTAGTCAGAGGTGGGTTCCTACCAGTTCGCACCTATTCAGTAGAACCGGTTCGTCAAATCTACCGAACCGGTTAGAAGATGTTCCACCAGTGGACCCGGAAAGCAGGCCACACCTACAGAAGAGGTTCCAAAAATTTTTGAAACCCACCACTGGTCCTTGGATATGATTATTCTACACTATCATGCTCCTATTTATAAAACTCAGTGCCTCTGTGAAAGGTAAGGATGACTATTGCATTTGTGGTGCAATCAGAACATTGCGTGTGTTGAAGTTGTTTTAACGCAAACCAAAGATGCCTCTTAAAAAACAAGTTGACATCATATTCTTATGCATGCCAGTGCTGTGTGTGAGGTAATTTAAGGTGGTTCTGACAAGTGTCGTCGACATCTTCATATCCGGTCACATGGGCAGCAAGCCACTCCCATCCGGTCACATGGGCAGCAAGCCACTCCCATCCGGTCACATGGGCAGCAAGCCACTCCCACAAAGGAGGCCACACCCACAGAGTAGGTTCGAACAATTTTCCAAACCCACCACTGGTTGTAGCAGTAAAAACACCAAAGCCATGGTTTTTTTATGGATTGCATTATTGAAGATAGGATTACAATACATGTATTAATCTTTGAGTTCCTGAAGAGGATTTTCTCCTTTCAGTCCAGCTGTACATTCACTCCCATTATATTTAGCATTTTGCAGAGTTCTGAACTTCAGTGTTAAACTCAAGTCTGAGAAATCGACAAGGTCAAAAGCAAGCGATGATGACCTGCAGTTTGTCTACACACCTGCCGAGGAGCTGACAATTCCATCCTGTTGGCTTGTCAACCAGCTGAGAGGTGCTATTCTCTAGGTGGTTTATACACCTGTTCGCTATTTTTCTCTTGTAAACCTCACTACAGCTTCATTGGGAAAAATAGCTTCTCTCTCATCTCCTCTCTCTTTCTCTCTATCTCTTTAATCACACACACAGAGAGAGAGATACACAGAGGCAGAAACCCATCCCATGCCAAAGCCAGTGAGGCCAAATCTTCGTTGACATTGGCAATCATCACAGAGGTATCTTTCTGTTTTGGCAAACAGATTTGCCACATTAATCTATTTGTTTTAGTTCTCTTCCTCATCATGCACATTATTCTTGCCTTCCCGTATGAACGATTTTTTAAAACAGATCCATCCCAGAGTGCTTTAGAATTAAGTTCCTCCTCCCTCTAGATACTAATTTTCCATCCCTGTGCTTCTGAGACAGGGAATCTGGATGTGCCAGGTGTGGGCCAGGCCAATTAAAAATACAAATCTGTGTTAACCGATGGATAATTGCCCAGAAAAAAAGGTGGGGGGGGGGAATCACAGGCAACAGGACCAGATGTCTGGGGAAAAATTGATTAAATATTCTTCTTGCTAATTCAGCTTTGACCTCTGTAGGTTTTACAGGTAAATATACTGGCTGACTTGACTTTCTTCATTCATGCCTAATGCATTATTAAATGTTTTTATTTAATAGTAAAATATGTGTAGGTTACTGTCCTTGTAAGAACAACCCATTTCACGTTTCATTCTTTTCATTTTAGTAATTAATTAAAATCTGGAACACCTACCAAGAAAACCCATTTTCTTTGCAATGAGTCAAGATAATATGGAGACTTCAAAAACACAGGAAGTCGGTCTCCGTTATTGAAAATAATATTGACGGAAGAATGTTTGGAGCCTTCGAGGCATAGTTCGAGCCTAGACAATCAAGTATTACATTCCCTTTCAAAATATACCTATAAACTGCACAAAATTCCTAATGTAATAACCGTTCAACTAAAAATAGTTTAATCTGAAACTTCACACTTAACATTTGTATCTACAAGCTAGTATACAGCCGTGGCACGACAAAACCGCGCTCCACTAAAGCGTGCCCGATTAAACCGCGTCGCTGACGTCATCAGCAGGGCGACAACAGCGAGCGCGGAGAAAAAAGGGCGCTTTAAATAGCGCTTTGAAAGCAAGCCGATTCAAGTTAAGGTAAGGGTTAGGTTTAGGGTTAGGTTAAGGGTTAGGGTTAGGTTTAGGGTTAGGTTAAGGGTTAGGGTTAGGTGAAGGGTTAGATGAAGGGTTAGGGTTAGGTTTAGTGTTAGGTTAACGGTTAGGTTTAGGGTTAGGCTTAGGATTAGGTTTAGGGGGGTTAGGTTTAGGTTTAGGGGTTAATTTTAGCTTTAGCGTTCACAGCGATTCATTTATCATTTCAGGGGCCAAGATGAGAAGTTTAAAATTAGACAATGTATTTCTTATTAAGCATACACAAATAGACCTGGAGCATTTCCCATTCCGGATACAATGCTAAAAAGACCCTGGAAACCTTATTTGAATTAGATTATTAGAATCCAATAAAAATAGTTTAATGTTTATCACCTTTATTACATTCAGATTTCTCTTCGCATGCAGCGATCATCAATATCTGCCAAAACATTGGGTAAAAATAGAACGTTAGAGAAATAAAGTGCTTAAATGGAAATTATTTCAGCAACCATAGCTTGCAAATTAGTAGGGCTTGGAGGTGGTGGTGGTGTGGAGATTGTTTTCCTTTATTTTTGAAATGAAACTATTAGTGCTAGCTGAATAACAAATGGATCATTAGGTATACAGGCAATTTGGGGGTAAAAAAATCTGATGATATATCCAATTATTACAATTTGTTTCCTCTTTTATTAAATAGCTCACACGTTTAAAGTACACTTCTTAATGGTGGTTTCTAAGAGACATTAATTTTAAGAGACGTTAATGTTATTGTTGGTGGCATTATTTTATTATTTCAACATCATGATTAATAAGAATCTGAGATCTTAATTTGTCGTGCAGCATCATTCTTGCATCGTCAAAGTAATGTTTCACATAATCAAGCTTTCACTGAATTTTTTTAAAAAAATGTTTTGCATTGTGCAACTAATACACCAGGAACCAAATGATAAAGAGTTTTTTATTTCAAATAGGGATGTTCCATTTTGGATCTCCTTTTATATCCCACCCCCCCCAAAGACCAGTATCTATTGCTTCTCTGACAGTTCTGGGTCAGGAAGATGAATGAACAATTTGATGGCCTTTCATGGTAGGATCTTGAGAAGTTCTACAGCTGTCCGACCTAAAGATCTCAACAAGAAAAAGTTCTCTCACATTAAAAAATAAAATAAAATGAGTCTCTCCTCCCTTACCCCCCCCAAACCACACAGATTTTTTTAAACTGCCTAACCCGTTGTGAACACGAAGGCAGCGGTATGTGTGAAGGCATATGCTATTAAATTAACTTGTAAGAGTATTAGTGTTAAGACGAAAGTTCTAAGTTATATGAGTGCTGACAAGCACATATAATTTCCAAGTTCTTTTCTAAGGAAGTAGTTATTAATGAGTGGAAGAGATGGTCCATATGTTGTATCTACAATGTTCTCTTACAGTAATTGCTCAGCTGTCAGGTTTTGCTAAATGTAGCAAGTGTTATAATAGACTGAATCCAGAGTAGCACTTCAAGGAATTCTAATTATGTTAAAGAAAGAAAAAAGGATGGGAAAAAGATCGCCGTTATTTTTCATTCCTCCTTGAGTTTCTATGTCTCCTGAAGAGCTATTTGGGGACCAAGAGGGAATTGAGAAGGAAAATGCCTCTTTGATCCCTTTTTAAGAGCCGAGGTGGCGCAGTGGTTAGAGTGCAGTACTGCAGGCCACTTCAGCTGACTGCTATCTGCAGTTCAGCGGTTCAAATCTCACCGGCTCAAGGTTGACTCAGCCTTCCATCCTTCCGAGGTGGGTGAAATGAGGACCCAGACTGTGGGGGCGATATGCTGACTCTGTAAACCGCTTAGAGAGGGCTGAAAGCCCTATGAAGCGGTATATAAGTCTAACTGCTATTGCTATTAAATCCTGACTTACTTGGACTTAATCTTCGTAAATGTCAACGTCCACAAGGCAGTGACCGTTGCATTGTGAAGGCCAAAGGCAGAACGTCACGGATTACAGAGTTGTTTATCCGTGTGTTGTCCTGCCATTGGATTCTCAGCTTGTTTCACGGTTCCGTCGCCACGGGAACCAACACTCCCCATTTATCCGGGCTTGTGACCGGCTATGGTTTCCCATAGGCTGGGTCTGACAGCTTTAGTTACCAAAAGAAGCCTTTCCATTCATTTAATAACCGTTGAGATGAACATTCTTTGTAAAAGGGCACCTATCTTCTGCAGTATGAAAACCCTTGACAATGACCCCCACCAATCAGACCCCAGTCAGACACTAGTGGATATAGCCTATTTATTCCATAATAGCTAGAGATTTCTTTTCAGATGTCTCAATAAGATGGAGATCCATCCCTCTTTCAGAGATGGAATTTGTCTTAAAAGACGATAAAGTTTATATTACTTCACCAGTGGTGGGATTCAAATAATTTAACAACCGGTTCTCTGCCCTAATGACCAGCTGGGTAGGTGGGGCTCGGTGGTCATGTGACTGGGTGGGCGTGGCCAACTCAAGGTCACTCAAGTCGATGGGCGCTTCGCCTTAGCTGTTACAAGGTAATAAGGGTTAAGTGGAGTGGCAGTTTCTGTAAGGAGGGCAATCAAGATGAGGCTAGGAACAGCACCTGAATGTTTCCTTCCTGCCTTCCTTACAGGATTAGCCCTGTAAAGTGGGAAAAAACAAAAGGAGATTTCTTCCAACAACCGGTTCTCTGAACTACTTAGAAAGTTACCAACCGGTTCTCCCGAATAGATGCGAACTGGCTGAATCTCACCACTGTACTCCACACATTGCTATTTTTTTCTCTTTTATGAGGGGTCCTTACTTTATTTTCTAGTCTGGATAATGTTACCTGGTTGGGGAATGAAACATCTGCAAGAAAACAAGCAAGTTCAGAGAGCACCAAGAACCCCCTCCCCCATTTCAACTCTGAGCTACAAATATTCTCCTTTATTGGTTCTGCTCTTTGACCCTGACTTGGGATCGTAGTTTTTTTTCCATTGGGATCTACTTTTCCCATTGTCAAAATCCATTTATGGCATAACAATATTGTAAGAGTTCACAATTAGTTGTTTACAAATTGCAAAAAAATGTTGGATTTGTCATTCCCTGAAATTCCGTGAAACATTTGACTGAACAATTATAGTCCAACCTTCTGGTGTGAACAAAAGATTCTCTACTCGTAAGTAATTTTCCTTTGTTTTTTTATTCTTGTTTTTCCCTCCAATTACAGTACACAAAACTATTTCTGATCTTAACACATCAGTTCCTTCATAAATGTGTCACATGCCCTCCCACTATAATCTGCACTGATTGAAACTGGCATAAAAAATTTGCACTTATGTACTACTTAAAAGTACATTTTCATACGCAGCCCATTATCTTGATTTTTCAGCTGAAAACTCAATTACAATACTCAGCAAAAAGGTAGTAGAAAGGTCAGTTCCCATTGAAATTAGCAAATATAAAATTATTCACACATCCTTCAACTAGTGTATGTGTCATCCATAAGATTTGGTCTAGTTCAAAATCTTCAATGATTCATGCTGGCCTGGTATCAAATCCAAAGCTTTATTCTTTCCCCTTTATTATTGCTAAAAAAAACGACATATGTTATAACTATTTGTTCTGTGATGTGTGTTTATCTGTGTGTGTGTGTGTAAGGGTTTAACAAAATCAACTGAGTACTTTCAAAATTTCAGATAAGATGCACTAGTGGAGAAAATAAAGCAAAGAAAATGGATACAATTCTCCTCATGGTCTCTTAGATATGACCAAAGTCAAAAATTGGTTGATCTAGTTGCCTAATTCCTGGATCAAAACTGACTCTCTCTGTCCAGCAAATAACCCTGCCCTAGTCTATCTAAACCATAGAATTTCTTCATCAACTCACAGTACAGCCCAAGGACAATGGTTTTTTTTTTAAAAAAATACAATCTAGATAAACCCCAATGTCTGTGGCTGCTCTGGCCCTTTGGAACGAGCTCCCCGTGGAGATTAGGACCCTCACCACCCTCCAGGCCTTCTGCAAAGCCCTTAAAACCTGGCTGTTCCGACAGGCCTGGGGCTAATGAGTTTTTTGTCCCCCCCTCGAATGGTATGGTTGTTGAGTGTTTTAAATTTGTGGTATTGTTTGCTCGTGTTCTTTTTTCTTATCTGTACCCCACCCCCCTGACTTGGTTGTGAGCCGCCCTGAGTCCCCTCCGGGGAATAGGGCGGCATAGAAATATAATAAACTCAACTCAACTCAATGTTCCATTCTCTATCAGCTGAAGGCCTCCTTCTTCAAAATGGGCTTTCTGCAGCTCTGCTGTCCTCCTGAAAGGCTCATTTTGCTTAGATACACACGCTAGGAGCTGCCCAAGTTCCCTGAATCAAATCCCTAGAATTTCCTATCCTATAGCCTTCAACTTCAATACTTTTGTGTTTCCATTCTTTGAGGTTCCTTGTTCTTGTAAAACAGACCGCCTATTGCCATACACCTCCCAACGGCCGATAAGATCCCACAGGGTGCGCCTCCTTTGGATACCGTCAGCTGGACAGTGTCGGTTGGCGGGCCCCCGGAGGAGAGCCTTCTCTGTGGCTGCTCCGACCCTGTGGAATCAGCCAGAGGTCCGGACCTTATCCACTCTCATGGCCTTCAGGAAAGCCGTTAAAACCTGGCTGTTCCGGCAGGCCTGGGGCTGTTGACCTTAGTGTTAAGGTCCAGCCCCAATTAGAACGTATGTGTGTTGTGAATTTTAAACTATTTTTTTTACTTATTTTGCCTTTCTTTTTTCTTCTTTCGTTGTAAGCCGCCCGGAGTCCTCCAGGATTGGGCGGCCTATACATTTAATAAATGAAATGAAATATGCAACAATCATTGCAACAAAAATGGTTGTGCTTAAGGTTGTATTGCTTAAACAATCTACAGTGCTTTTGTGGAAGAAGCCTTCAAATGAAAAAGGCATATATGTAGACTATTCAGAAGCTACAGTTACTTAGAAGTCCCCTATGTATTAACAGCTAGCCCTTTGTTGTCTGATACTTACAACAGACTCAGAATCAACCCGATGTGTATGATCATCTTAGGAGAAGCACTGCCACGCACGAGTATCTTACTGTGAACCCAGTGATGGAATACAGAAAGGCTGTATTTGAAGTTTCTTTTGTAATAATTAGCTCAATTCTTTGCTTTTTTTGCCTATGTATAAGTGTTTTGCAGTGGCTCAGCATCTAAAATGCTGGTCTTGTCGATCTGAAAGGTCAGCAGTTTGGTGGTTCGAATCCCTAGTGCCGCGTAATGGAGTGAGCTCCCGTTACTTGTCCCAGCTTCTGCCAGCCTAGCAGTTCAAAAGCATGTAAAAATGCAAGTAGAAAAATGGGGGGAAGGTAACAACATACCGTGTGCTTTCAGCGTTCAGTCATGGCGGCCACATGACAACAGAGATGTCTTCGGACAGCGCTGGCTCTTTGGCTTTGAAATGGAGATAAGCACCGCTCCCTAGAGTTGGGAACGACTAGCACATATGTGCTAGGGGAACCTTTACCTTTAGTGTCATATCTGTATCTCACTTATGAGTTTTAGCCCCTGGGCTCCACTTGTTGCAACATCCAAAGTTGTTGGGGAGCTTAACATAGCTTGTGAGGACTGGATGAAAACATGGTGTGGTATCATCAACCCCCTACCATAGTGTAGGATCTTATGTTATTTATGAGAGTTTTAAATATGGACAAATTCCACAGTCAGCAAACATAATCATGTACAATTTGGCTTCTAAAGGGGCTTAAATGTTTGCAAACATTGTCAATTAGCATATAAATAAAAGAAGGAGAAAGTCAATTAATAGGTTTTTTTAATTTTATACCTTGCCTTTTTCTGTTTTAATTATGTTAAACTACATGCACGCCAACATCCATACATATGCATCTACACGTGCTAAGTAACAATACAATGGAGATTTCAATATTATTTTATCTTAAGATCAAAACCTTTATTACAAAACAAATACCTTGATGTAACTCACATTGTGTTCTTCTTTTATCTTTCTTTCCCAATGTTATATTTTAACTTAAATAAAAAGCTAAAGAAATATAATGTTCACAATATTGGTAACCCAAATTGCAATTAATATTGACACAACATACTTTTTTTTCTTTTCTTCATCATGTCCAATATGCTAAGATGTCCAAATAATAAAGAATCGAGAATTCACTACTATTGTGAAATAACAGTGAATCATTATTTATAGTAATGTAATATATAAGGGGATAGACTATTATTACTGCAGGTCCAAAATATAAGAAAAACATAGTAGCTAAAAGAAACAGTTCTTTTGAGATTCTTCCCTAAAATTGGAGGAAAAAAAGGAGTAAATTTTTCAACTGAAATATATTGGTTTTTTCGTAGATTTCCAATACCACTTTCTTCCTCCCAAATTCCAGATCTCCCAAAACTTCAAGTTTAAATGAGTGCAATATATAAGATAGTTCACGGTATGAATCCTAAATTGGCCTGGCTCTCAACGTTGTTGTCAGTGTTCCAAATATCATCCAGAATTAAATCAGAGTCCAAGGCATAGCTTTCATCAAAGTTCCAATTTAATAAGAGAGACATGTTGATACAATCTGTGGAAACCCGAATCTGAAAGCTTCCTGGGGTTTCCACCCAGTTGAAAGTTCATGATCTTGTCCCCACACTCCTAACGATACTCCTTAGATGTTCTCAGAGTATACTTTTAGTAAAGTAGCTGCTTTAGTTTGGCAAGATTTCTGTCTTTAAGGAGTAACAATAAAGAAAACGGCTAAGAAGTCTGCATGTCTTTCTTGTTTTTTGGAAACTGACCAATGATCCTCCCACATTCCTTCCCTGACCCATATGACATCACTTTCCCTCACACACATTTCTCAATTTGCTCTCCCCCCTCCCACACAAACACACCATCCCCAGTCTACACTCTCCCAATTAACCCTAGACGCCTTTCTCAACCCACACCTACCTGCATACCAGGGTTGGGTTTCTCGCCCCGTTCCAAGCAGTTCGGTTGGAACGGGGCTGGTGGTGTCCTCGTGCATGCGTGTGGCGCGCGTGAGCACGTGCGCGGCACACGCATGCGTACTAGCATCTGTGCGATGCTCCAGCTGCTCCTGGAGGATCGCGCAGGCGCTGTATGCGTCCTGCGCATGCGTGGAAGCGCAGAACTAATCAAAAACGGGTAAGGAGCGTGGGTGGGCGGGTGCGCCCTTCGCCGTTCCCGGAAGTTACTTACTTCCGGGTTCGCCGACCAACCAGTTTGCAGGGACCGCCGCGAATCGGTTGAAACCCACCCCTGCTGCATACCATCCCTGGTTTCCATGACACTTCTCATACTCCCTCGTGACCTCAAAGATCCACACAACTCCCCATTCATCCTACATGACATGCATAACATCTCTTATGCTCTTCAGTGACCCCACACCCTTACTGACCTCTGGTCCCATTCACATGCCCTATATAATGTGCATGGCATTTCTGGCACGCACTCATACATCATTCCCAATCCACATGGCACCTCTTGTGTAACCCCGCTTACTAAGCCTATCCCACACATCTACACACACACACACTTGATCTCTCCCCCACAAGGCAGCAGACACTTACTTGCCTGCTGGCTTTCAATTTGTAAAGGAGGGAGGGTGGGAGGAAAAAAGGAAGGAAGGAAGGAAGGAAGGAAGGAAGGAAGGAAGGAAGGATACGCCCTGCTTGCTTCTCATAAGGAAACTCAGTGGGGAAGCTGGCAGGAAGTTAATAGCTGTTACCGCTCCCACTGCCTTTTTGCTGACCCATGATCATTATTTCGCTCTGTTTGAGTAAAGAAATATCTCTGAAATAATGACCCAATGGGTCATGTGTTTTCTATTAGACAATAAAAATAGAATTCTCAACAGGAGTTCAAAGCAGAATGACATACGCTACTCCAGAAACTCATCCTGTGCCAGTTGCATTGAACTGAATGAAAATGACATAAATATGCAACCTCCATATTAAAACAAAACAAAATAATCCATCAACTCAGAATAAGTCATGCAGCCGCTCTGCTACTCCAAAACTTGAGATACAAGTTTTAATGACACCTTTGCAGGTTTGATGTGGAGTGTTGTTTTTTTCATTTACTTTACTCCTGAAATGACGGACATGAAAAAAAAAATCACTTAGGACATGATTAACAATCTTCCTAGTTTCCCATACTTAATGAAACAACTAGAGAACAAGAAAACTTCTAGAGGGATTTTTCAGAAGATGTGGCCAGCTGAACAGACTTCAGGGTGTTGGAGGAATAGATAATAGGGATAGGGAGAAAAATACAGTCCAAATGGCAATATTTAAGTGATCAGATTTAAAAAAATCCACAAATGGAAGTACAAACCTCTTTAAACCCCCTTAAACTGGGGCAAAAAATATAGAAATAAAAACTTTTGAAACATTTCAAATAAGCAGAAGAATCTCATCCCCCCACCCCAGAAAGTAGGGTTTGTCAAAAGTATATATATATATATATATATAAAAGGTTTCAGCTAGATTTTTTTTAAAAAAAAAATGATCCTATCATCTATTCAAGCAGATTTACAAATTGAAGAAGCCCCAAAGGAACAACTTTCAAACCGCCCTATCAAATCGGTGCTTTGCAGCCTTTCAAAGTGCTGTGTGGATTCAATGGATTCCCTGCTGTTTCCGGGATCGTTACACGCATATGCGGTGCTGCCATTTCGGTTCTGTACATGAAAAACGCGGAAGGATGCATGGGTAGTATGATGAGCTCTTTAACATTGTCCTAGGTAGGTGGACAATGACATTTATCATCTCATTAAAACCTCTGTCTATCACTCCTCTTTTGAAACTAACATTGCATTGAGTTTCATTCACATTCTGACTTTCAGTTTCTATAGTGTGGGTCCTTTTAGACTTTAGTATAACAATCCATCTAGGTCTTTTTTCTTCCCCTTGTACTAATGGAACTTTGCTACCATTCTATATCCTTCTGTAGGTGCTTGATGCTTCCTCATTACAGCCTATGAATATATTTCTTTTTTCAAATTCAATGCCAAAAGCATTCAGGTCAGATTGCCAGTAGAAATTAATTCATTCTCCCTCCTCTTCTTAGATTATTATTTTTTTCCTAACCTCTGACTGATTTGACAAATAGGAGAGATCAGTATTATAACGTGAGATTTTTCATTTACACTTAATATGACATTGTGCAGAATGAATTGCTGCTTCGGTTCCTCCTCTTATTTGCGTGTTTGTGCTCTTTGATCACCTGGTGCAAAAAAACATTAGCCGTAATGAAGGAAATAAGGCTAATGAACCAAATGACTTCCATGATTGATTCATAATGGGATTCTTAACATCCTAGGCAAAAAAGGGAAGAAAAGAAAGAAAAGTTTTTTATTGCTATCATCTCAGAAAACAGATCTAAGAATGGCAGCGGAAGAACAAAATAAATAGGAAGAATTTACAATTCATAAATCAGAGGTGGGTTCCTACCAGTTTGCACCTATTCGGTAGAACCGGTTCGTCAAATCTACTGAACTGGTTAGAAGAGGTTCCACCAGTGGACCCGGAAAGCAGGCCACACCTACAGAAGAGGTTCCAAAGGTTTTTGAAACCCACCACTGGTCCTTGGATATGATTATACCACACTATCATGCTCCTATTTATAAAACTCAGGGCCTCTGTGAAAGGTAAGGATGACTACTGCGTTTGTGGTGCAATCAGAACATTCCGTGTGTTGAAGTTGTTTTAATGCAAACCAAAGATGCCTTTTAAAAAATGAGTTTACATCCTTTTTGAAACCCACCACTGGTTCTTGGATATGATTATTCTACACTATCATGCTCATATTTATAGCTATGACCTGACTTATTCAGTATTGTTGATCAAGGAAACAGTGCAATAACAAACTGTAGTGATGATAATGATTTGTATATGGCTGTATATTTGCTTTAAAATTGATATCCCTTTCTGCCAAAATAGTCCAGAAAGGAAACATGCCCAGATGAGCAAAGTAACTTTATTGTAAGGCTACATTAGCAGAATCTTGCAAGTCTGGAAGTACTTTTCTTCACTAAAGAAACTTAGGAGGGTCCTTCTGTCAATATGAGAAAGGGTGGGTGCGGGCGCGCATCTACGTGCAGCAGTGGTGGGTTTCAATTTTTTTTTGAACCTACTCTGTGGGTGTGGCCTCCTTTGTGGGAGTGGCTTACCGGCCATGTGTTCTCTCTCTCTCTCTCTCTCTCTCTCTCTCTCTCTCTCTCTCTCTCTCTCTCTCTCTCTCTCTCTCTCTTTCCTTCCTTTTGTCTCTGTCCCTTTTTCCTTTTTTCTTTCATCCCTCTCTCCCTTTTTCTTTCTTTCTTTTTTCTTTCTTCATTTATTTCTTCCTTCCTTTCTCTTTCTCTTTCTCTCTCTGTGTGAGTCTGTCTGTCTGTCTGTCTGTCTCTCTGTGTGTGTGTCACATGAAGATGCCGACGACACTTGTCAGGACCACCTTAAATTACCTCACACACAGCACTGGCATGCATAAGAATAGGATGTAAACTTGTTTTTTAAAAGGCATCTTTGGTTTGCGTTAAAACAACTTCAACACACGCAATGTTCTGATTGCACCACAAACGCAGTCGTCATCCTTACCTTTCACAGAGGCACTGAGTTTTATAAATAGGAGCATGATAGTGTAGAATAATCATATCCAAGGACCAGTGGTGGGTTTCAAAAAATGTTGGAAGCTCTTCTGTAGGTGTGGCCTGCTTTCCGGGTCCACTGGTGGAACCTCTTCTAACCGGTTCGGTAGATTTGACGAACCGGTTCTACGGAAATGGTGCGAACTGGTAGGAACCCACCACTGACGTGCAGGTGTAAGAAGATTTATGGGAAAATCTTTAAATGCTAAAGATTTTAATGTGATGTTGAACTATATACCAAAGCTTTGGAATCTGATTGTTTACCTGAGTGTTCATAGTTGCATTGAACTGTTGTGTCTATGTGTGCATGAAAAATCCTATTGAGAAATTGGCAATGTAATATTATTCCAGATTTTAAAGAATGGCTGCTGAAAATGTTTGATATGTTTGTTTTGGAAAAGGAAATATTTTCTATTAATCAAAATATGCAGCAACACGGCTTATTATGTACAGATTCTGTGATATTTCACAGTCATATTTTGTTCTGATTGTATTTTATTAGTGTGATAGTAAACTGGTGACTATTCATAACTATATAGCAATAGCAATAGCAGTTACACTTATATACCGCTTCATAGGGCTTTCAGCCCTCTCTAAGCGGTTTACAGAGTCAGCATATCGCCCCCAGAGTCAGGGTCCTCATTTCACCCACCTCGGAAGGATGGAAGGCTGAGTCAACCTTGAGCCGGTGAGATTTGAACCGCTGAACTGCAGATAACAGTCAGCTGAAGTGGCCTGCAGCACTGCACCCTAACCACTGCGCCACCTCGGCTCGTATATAATATAAGATAGATTGTTCCCTCCTTTCTTTCATTTTTAATTTGTTCTTTTAGTTCTTTTAGGTTGTCTCTTTTCCTGGTATTTCTGAAGTTATTTAACTGTTATGTTAAATATGTATGTTAAGAAAGCTAAATTAAATAATTAATTTAAAAAAGGAGAAGAGTTGTCTGCTGGGACAAGGATGGAGGGCAGTGTTTTTTTAGGATCCAATCTCACAGGCAGCAGAGTTGTTGATCAGTTGAAACCTTTCCCTCCCCAAATCAAATATTGGGTTCTATTGATTCTAGAATATTCCAGAAAAAAAGGAAACCATGGTATAGAACCATGCTGAATTGGAGAATAATCATATTGGGCTGCACTGCAAATGTCTTCCAACAAGATGAAAACACAGCACTATACCACTATAAATGTGTTCCTGCAATTGCATGTTGATAATTCGGCAGCCTTCATGCTCTCAGCGTGATATATTGTACCTGATTTTATTTGTCCCTATGAAGAAAACAAAAAATATCAATAGCTATTTGTGGATTTCCAGTTCAGTGAATTTCTACCTCGGAGGGACCAAGCTTTACTTTCTGAATTCCTTTTAGGAGTTACCACTGAGTGGAATCTGATTACTTCCAAATTGGTCTGAATCAAATCAGTGTGTTTTATGAATCACACAGTTGGGTTTGGGCAAAGTCTTCCAATTATAGCAAACTTCCATTTGCTATATAGTTAGGGCTAGGGTGATTTAGAGAGAGACTGGTCCACATGTCAAAGGGAAGAATAAGTACAAGTTCTGCAATTTTGTTGAGCTAGTGGCCTGTTGCCTAATGTAACTCATGAAGTTGCAATGGTGTAGGCCACTTTGAAGGAGGGGTGAATGCTAAATCAATATTATGAAATGCAATTAGCTGTGTGCAAACCTCAGTCATTCAAAAACAGAATATTCTAGGAGGATGGGAACACTTCATTTTTCTTCCTAATATGCCAGTTCAGACATTCAAGGACGGGGGCAAGGACTGTTATTGTTTTCTGGAAATTAGCCTTCCGGAGAAAGCAGTTAGCATTGTTATGGATGAGGTCCTTGGCAGCAAACCGGCACAGACAAGCTTGGGCAGCAGTCCAGCACAGATAAGCGGTGGCAGCAATCCAGCCTACCAAGCTCACAATAATGTTCTCCGACATTAATTCCTGCGTTGACTTCTGCAAGAAGGGCGTGTGCACAAGTAGTCCTTTTTATAGTCTGGAGAGGAGCCTAATGACCACCAGCTGAGTGCAATTACCTCCTGTACTTGCGCAACTGTTCCTGATGCCTATTAGCTCTTCGATGGCGTGCATCCAGGAACAACTCACTGCTGGAGTCCGGATCACTCTCCCTTGTCTCCTCCCCACTGGTCCAAGGCTCAGGCACCTCCTGGTGGCCAACCAGCCTCTCTGCACCCTGCTCAGAGTTGGAACCCTGTCCAGGGTCCTCCACATCCTCCAGAGGCGACTCAGAGGGCCCCTCACTGTCGGAGTCTGGTGGCAGCTTTTGGTAAATGGATGGATGAGCTTAGCAGCATACAAATAAAATAAAATCAATCCATAACACTTTTTTTCCATTTTATTTCCAAAGTTAAAATACAAAGTTCAACTAAGAAAGAAAAACAACAAACAAAAATGGACCCATAAATTTGAAGGACAACAAACAAATTAAAATTTGCTTCGAAAACCATCTCATTGCTGCTAAGGACAGATTTTCTTTTTCTTTTTTGACACTGCATTATTTTAATTCCAACCAGAAACAGCTTGAAAGCAGAAGCTTCAAGTACATTTTTTATACATAACGTTGCATTCACATGACCAATCAATAAACAGAAGCAACACATTAGGATTTGGATTAGGATTTATTTCATTTATATGCCGCCCTTTTCCCTGAAGGGGACTCAGGGCGGCTCACAATTCAAATCAGGGAAGGGGGGTACAGACAGAAAATAAAGGAGGTACAAACAGGGGATAAAAAGACAAACATAACAATACATAATTTAAAAACACACAACAGTCATACCATTCGAGACGGGGGCAGCAGCTCTTTAGCCCCAGGCCTGCCGGAATAGCCAGGTTTTAAGGGCTTTGCGGAAGGCCTGGAGGGTGGTGAGGGTTCGAATCTCCATGGGGAGTTCGTTCCAGGGTCGGAGCAGCCACAGAGAAGGCTCTCCTCCGGGTAGTCGCCAGTCGGCATTGGCCGGCAGATGGAATTCGGAGGATTCGAATTCCCCCTAATCTGTGGGATCTGATCGGTCTATTGGAGGTGATTGGCAGCATAATTTTATGTAACACTGACCAATCGATAAACAGAGGCAACACATGACTTTAGGAGCTGTGATGGCGCAATGGTTAGAATGCAGTATTGTAGGTTACTTTTGACTTTTATTTTTATTCACTGAAAAGTTACAAGACTAAATTCTGATGAGATTTCAGATGGAGCCTTCATGGCTGGTTGGTTTCCACCTCGGAAAACCAAGTTAGTTTCAAGTGTTTCTGCAGGGATTGGGAGGGGGGAATGGATGGGGAGGGGGTAGAGAGAATGTTCAGGTAGATGCAATCACAAAAATGGGGAACATGAATCAGAGGACAGCTTTTCTTGTTTGGCACATAGATGCCTGATTAAACATTGTGAGTAAAAACAAGATTAATAATTTAACGTTGTTAGAAAATTATGTGAGCGGTTAATGAAAATGGTATGCTATCTGATAAGGAGAAAAAAATCCTTTCTAATTACATTCAAAGGCTGATGTTAAAATGGAAAGTAACTTTTTGATTTGATCTACACAATAGAGGATCAAAGCCTCTCTAAACAATGATAATAATTTATATTGGTTTGAATCATTTAATTCATTCCGTCTTTATATGTTTTTAACATGGATTTATTTATTTAGTGTTAGAACTGATGGAGCTGAGGAGCCGAGGTGGCGCAGTGGTTAGGGTACAGTACTGCAGGCCACTTCAGCTGACTGTTATCTGCAGTTCAGCGGTTCAAATCTCACCGGCTCAAGGTTGACTCAACCTTTCATCCTTCCAAGGTGGGTGAAATGAGGACCCAGACTGTGGGGGTGATATGCTGACTCTGTAAACCGCTTAGAGAGGGCTGAAAGCCCTATGAAGCGATATATAAGTCTAACTGCTATTGCTATTGCTATTGATGTAGTGGTTAAGGCTTCAGGCTAGAAAGTGGAAGACTATGAATTCTAATCTAGTCTGAGGCACATAGTAAATTGGCTGACCATGGGCCAGTCATTCTCCCTCAGTCCTAGAAAACAGACAATGGCAAACCACTTCTGAAAACCTTGGTAAGAAAAGTGCAGGAACTTGTCCAGTAATTGCCAGGAGTAAAAATTGTGTGTGTGTGTTTGTGTGTGTGTGTGTGTCAGAGGTGGGTTCCTACCAGTTCGCACCTATTCGGTAGAACCGGTTCATCAAATCTACCGAACTGGTTAGAAGAGGTTCCACCAGTGGACCCGGAAAGCAGGCCACACCTACAGAAGAGGTTCCAAAAATTTGTTTGAAACCCACCACTGGTCCTTGGATAGGATTATTCTACACTATCATGCTCCTATTTATAAAACTCAGTGCCTCTGTGAAAGGCAAGGATGACTACTGCGTTTGTGGTGCAATCAGAACATTGCGTGTGTTGAGGTTGTTTTAACGCAAACCAAAGATGCCTTTTAAAAAACAAGTTGACATCATATTCTTATGCATGCCAGTGCTGTGTGTGAGGTAATTTAAGGTGGTTCTGACAAGTGTCGTCGGCATCTTCATATCCGGTCACATGGGCGGTAAGCCACTCCCATCCGGTCACATGGGTGGCAAGCCACTCCCACAAAGGAGGCCACACCCACAGAGTAGGTTCGAACAATTTTTGAAACCCACCATTGGTGTGTGTGTGTGTGTGTGTGTGTGTGTGTGTGTGTGTGTGTGTGTGTTTGTGTGTGTGTGTACTTCTATCCCCCTACAATTGAATCAATAAATCTCATCCATGTCTTTTATCATGTTGTCTGATATACTTACTCAATTGTAGGCCCAAAATCTGGATTTTTTCTTTAGCAGTTTATGGAACTGTATTTCAGCTTCATCACTGGAGGTTTTTAAGAACAGGCTGGACAGTCACTTGTCTGAAATGGTATAAGCATTGAGCAGCGGGTTGGTCTAGAGGATCTCCAAGGTCCCTTCCAGCTCTATTCCGACTAATTGATGGTAAGATTCAAAGCAGTCAAATCAATGGTAAACAATGGTAACCATAATCAGACCTCACATAGAAACCTCAGACCAGAACAAATGAAAATAATAAAACAAGAAACAGCAACACAAATCCTCCAAAAACAGTTCAGTTTTAAAGGATAAAAATATATCTGGAATAAGATAAAGGAAATAAAGAAGTCTGCTCTATAATTTCTGGTTCTTTTTAACCAAGAGAACGTGTTTTTTTTTTTCCCCATTCTAAATTAAGGGGCTTTTCTTTAGAATGTATTATCATAGCAAAGAACTCTGAAGGCTTCAATTGTGAAAACGTTTATGTGAGAATTGAAAAACTGGAAAAGAGGGAAATCAATAAGAGATATGTGGGAAAGTTATTGGGAGACTTAACAAAGAGACACTGCCAAGGGAAGAGTGAGATAAGAGGCAGTATAACCTGCAATTTAACAGTGAGTTGGGAAAGATGCTCAGAAGAGACCTTCCTTAGTTACTCAGGCTGTAAAGGAGATTTTTTTGGGGGGGGGGATTCTATCAATGTACAGGGTGGGGCATAACCTTTTCCTAGGGGGTCACAGCAAGATCGACAGCAGTTTACAACTTCCGCAACACCTCATTTTAAAGCCCATAAAAAACTGAATTGAATGAGCTATTAAATGTTAAATTTGCTTTAAGAATGGCTGGAAAATTCGATTCGGAAATGCAAATGCGACTCAGCAATTGTTAAAGGAAAACAATGTCGAATTTTGGGGCAATGACGTCTGGCCGGGAAATTCGCCAGATCTCAATCCGGCAGAGAACATTGGGGCCATAATTAAGGATTAAGGATGAAGTGGAAGCTCTGATGATTCAGGAGCAAGGTCAAAATCGATATTCGGTTGAAACTTTGAGAATGAATTTGGAAACTGTGTTGAAAAATCTGGAAAATCGAACGGAACTGTTTGAAGATTTGTTGTGTTCTTATCCACCTCGTTTGAATGCTGTTCGAAGGGCTAATGGTGGTCATACTGACTATTAAATCGTGTCAATAAACTCAGTTTTTGATGGGCTTTTGAATGGTGTATGAATTATTTGTGTTGTTATTACAAGTGTTGCTGTGACCCCCTAGGAAAAGGTTATGCCCCGCCCTGTACCTTTATAATGAAGTAGAATTTAGCTCAATCATCTGGTTCTGATTCCTATCTGGTTTACCACGCGAGGCCATCCGCAATCTTGCGCCTGTGAATTACTCAAAGGGAGAAAAGAAAAGCATTAATACTTTTCCTTTGCTACTTACTATTGTTTAGAGTCAAATCTAGGCAGAATTTCAAAGTGGCAAAATATTCATCAATTCCAGTGGAGTGAAAGTCCTTGATTATTGGCAAATTGTAAAGTTCCCGTGGTTCGCCCATGAGGCCAATGGTGAGAAAAGACAGGAGACAACCTTTCTCGGGATGGAGCGACGACCCAGATTGGGGGGTCTGGTAGCCCCTTTTATTGAGATAGGACAAAGGCAGGAGGAGCAATAGCATGTGGTTAAAAACAGCCTGTAAAAGTACAATTTCTAATCTACTGCTCAGGGAAGTTCTGTCTATATATGGTCAAATCCTGGGCGTCATTGGTAGGGCACATCTCAGAATTTTATGTTATGCATTATCAGGATGTTATGGCGTTCTAGGAGCCAAGGTGGAGCAGTGGTTAAATGCAGCACTGCAGGCTACTGCTAGATCAGCAGGTCAGCAGGTCAGCGGTTCAAATCTCACCGGCTCAAGGTTGACTCAGCCTTCCATCCTCCCGAGGTGGGTAAAATGAGGACCCAGATTGTTGGGGGCAATATGCTGACTCTCTGTAAACCGCTTAGAGAGGCCTGAAAGGCCTATGAAGCGGTATATAAGTCTACTGCTATTGCTATTGCTATTGCTATTGTTTTTTCCTGTGTGATTCAGCGTGACTCTGCAAGCCCTAGTATGAACTGGGCCATGGAGGACACACACCTACATAAGGAACTATATTACAACAGCAAATAAATAAAAAAACAGAGACAAGGTAAGAGAACCTTTCGGGATACTATTATGATTGTACAAAATATTATGGTCCAAAAACATGACTTTAGGCAGCTGCTTTGCCAAGGACCACATTTAGTTCTTTTACTGCATACAGGATGTTTAGCTCTTTTACTGCAGGGTTTATACAGGATTACAATATAAATAAAAATAACTAGGCTGAAGGGAAGAAGCAACTAAAAGGTGTGGAGAGGCGATCAGTAATAGCCAAGATGAAATGTTGGATCCTGGAAAAATGGAGGAGGAGGAGGAGGAGGAGGGAGGACATTCATGAATTGGAAACATTGGGTTTTAGTCCTACCTTAAATAGTTTCCTTTTGAAAAAAGTCAAGCGGGATTCTCACCACCTTTATTCTGGATATTTGATCTGGGGTTGTACTTAAGAGAATGGAAGAATTCATTTTGCAAATATGATATGCAATATGCAGAGACACTGGCAGACATAACGGAGCAAGTCATTGATCTTAATTATTAATAATGAGGAAAGATTCACATACTGGCTTCCATAATGTTAGTACCAACTAACCTGCATTTTTTTTTCAAACAGTACTTTTGTAAGATCCCCTTTCTATGTAACACAAAGGTGATAAGATTTGAAATGCTCAGAGAGAGGGGGTAGGGGTAGGGGAGGAGTAGGGGTGGGGCAGGGGGGAGGGAGGGAGGGAGGGAGGGAGGGAGGGAGAGAGAGAGAGAGAGAGAGAGAGAGAGAGACTGAAAGCTTTGTAAGGATAAGTCCCCTCTGCTTCCAAACAAACTAATGAATTTGTGAAATCTGGATGAAGATCTGCCAGGATGGAAATCAATCCTGCAAACCAACAAGAGTTTACAATGATCTGTATTTCTGTAGTGTCAGCATGGCAAAACATAATGAGAAACCATTCACACGAAGTAACTATCCCATCAGTAGGGATACAGTGTGATAAATTCCACCGTACCCCATCGTATTTCCTACGCACCTTGTTCGTTTGGCTTTCCATATAAGCACTGATAGCAGAAAACAGAAGGGCTGGGGCTGGGGGAAGGCAGTGGGTTTTCCAGCTTGAAAAATCAACAAATCTCATCCATGTCTTTTATCATGTTGTCTGAAATACTTACTCAATTGTAGGCCCAAAATCTGGATATATTTTTTCTCTCCCTTAAGTTTTGTGCTGATCTTATGCCAAATTTATTTTAGGCTTCCTTCCTTGGTTTCTGTTGTTAGATTGTCGCTACTGGTGATGCTTCTGTTGACATGTGATATTACCTAAAATTGTAACCTTTAACAGGAAGAGAGAAAAATATCTAAAGGTGGGATGAATATTTGTCATTTTGACATTATCTGTTCCATTCTAATATCAAAAGTTAAATTGGATCTTTTCTTGCCCTTTATTAAATAACCTGACTGATTAAAATCTGCTCAGTCAAAAAATATTTTAACAAAGGCTTCATGATATTATCAAGAAAGGTCAGGTAATTGAAAAAACTACCTTTTTGAACATATTTTATAAATCTATTTTAAATTAATGTAAACTCTCTTCTCACACAAAACATGTTCAGAGAAGGTGAGATAATAAATGTGCAGGACTATTTTTCTCACCATTTCAGCCTGCTAGATAGAGGTTGCGGTGAGTGTAGCATATGCAGAAGGCAACAGTTGGAGAAAAAGTAATAGAAATAAAGTACAATTGTAATCTTATTCCCACTGGTTCTGAAATTGGACTTTTAATACCATGCCAGTAATCCATAGAAATGGACACATGGAGTGTAGATAACCTCAGTAAGGTAATCAGTGCATAAAGTTATTTCCACATACAAACTTTCTCATTTTGGCTTGTTCCTGCTGACAGATGCATGGATGGAAGGATGGATGGCTAGATGGCTAGATGGCTAGATGGCTAGATGGCTGGATGGCTGGATGGCTGGATGGCTGGATGGATGGATAGATGGATAGATGGATAGATGGATAGATGGATAGATGGATAGATGGATAGATGGATAGATGGATAGATGGATAGATGGATAGATGGATAGATGGATAGATGGATAGATGGATAGATGGATAGATGGATAGATGGATAGATGGATAGATGGATAGATGGATAGATGGATAGATGGATAGATGGATAGATGGATAAGAAGGAAAGAGAGAGACAGAGACAGAGAAAGAGAGACAGAGAGGCAGAGAGACAGAGAGACAGAGAGACAGAGAGAGACAGAGAAAGTGAACAGATATTCACATCTGGATATGTCTGTGCTTATACGTGGAGAAAGAATTTGTGCATACATCCAGTCAAAGCAGGTAAGTCCTAACCTACTGTCTATTGCCTCAAGATGATTGCCCATTTCTGCTTTAAATAACCTCAGCTTTAACATTCACAATCCTTTGCCTGTTAAGGAAAGAATTCAGCCCACAGCATTTCATTGATATACTTAGCCTCTGATAGTTAAATATTTTCCATTCCAAGTAAACCAGAAACATATATTCCAACTTTGGCTCCCTCTGCCTCAGTAATACACAATCTGGTCCTTATACTTTCCTCTCCTTCCTCCTCTCCCTCACTCTACTTCTATCGCTCTCTTTTTTCCTCATTAGCTTTTCACTTATCAAATGAAATTCAAATCCCAAGGGACAAAAGAGCTCAAAAAAATAATTTTCCATAATTCAGGACAATTAAAATAAGACCTTTATTGCATGCTAATCAGAGGTGGGTTCCTACCAGTTCGCACCTGTTCAGTAGAACCAGTTCGTCAAATCTACCGAACCGGTTAGAAGAGGTTCCACCAGTGGACCCGGAAAGCAGGCCACACCTACAGAAGAGCTTCCAAAAATTTTTGAAACCCACCACTGGTCCTTGGATATGATTATTCTACACTATCATGCTCCTATTTATAAAACTCAGTGCCTCTGTGAAAGGTAAGGATGACTACTGCGTTTGTGGTGCAATCAGAACATTGCGTGTGTTGAAGTTGTTTTAGCACAAACCAAAGATGCCTTTTGAAAAACAAGTTTACATCCTATTCTTATGCATGCCAGTGCTGGGTGTGAGGTAATTTAAGGTGGTTCTGACAAGTGTCGTCAGCATCTTCATATCCGGTCACATGGGTGGCAAGCCACTCCCACAAAGGAGGCCACACCCACAGAGTAGGTTCGAACAATTTTTGAAACCCACCACTGATGCTAATCATTGTATACCTAAACTCACAAAGCGTTTAAACACAATGATATATAAGACAAACCCAAATCAGAGAAGAAGATGTAAGTCATTTCAAGTCTTCATTTCTTCCAACCTTCTTCCATCGTTCAGGAATCATGTCCATTATTTGGCTCTGGGAACAGTTCCTCACTTCACAGGGTTATAATCATCTAAGTTATCTAAGTTATAATTCAGAGCAATTGGCCATGGGCTACTCATATGAGGCTTATGAAAGGCTTTTCACATTTCATCTGCTAATTACAAGAACTAAAACAAGGGGAGAGACAAAAACAATATGTTAAACATCTAACTAATGTGTTATTTTTTTCACTTACATTTGACCACTGAGAAAGTTGATAACATAAGTGAAAACGGATATCTGAAAATCGCATATATATTTTTTGAGAAGGGAAAGAGACATGCAGATAAGGCAATGTGGTTGCTCTAATTGCTTAACAAAAATATTAGAATGTTTTTTTAAAAAAGAAAAATCCATAGTGTCTTTGCTGATAAATGCAAGGTTAAATCATTATATATTAGCATCCCCCCCTCATCAATTTTAATCTGTCGGAGCTGTAAGACTTATGCTATTTCCTTCAAATAAATGAGCCAAACTTTGTCTTTCCCATGTCATACTTTCATTTTAAGCTTTAAAAATTCAGAAGAAAGCAGAAAAGTTTAGTCAGCCACCCTCATTCACTGTGTTAATTGTTGGGGGAGACAAATTAAATATGCGCCATGTGACAACTTCAATCCGTTTTCAGGTCTAAGGAGATTACAGTGCTTAATTTTGAGTTTGAATAGCATAAATTGGTTCGAGCTTTCAGGGAAAAAAAATTCACTGGCGTGATGTCTGCCTTCTTCTCTATGAAAGCAGTTTGATCATTTCCTAATTGTCCAATTGGTTTATTATATTATTATATTGCTTATAAATCACTTGCTTTCCTTAGACAGATTTCTGGCACTGTTTTCATCAGAAGTAGGATGCATAATAGGATTGTGACAAAGACTTTAACTTTGGATTGTCTCTTTCTCAGATTGTGAATTTATTTATTTTTTTTATTTTATTTTGCTGTTATACATTAATTAGCATTTGCTTGCAGGCTTGACATTTGTAAATTTGATATGCAAGTTGTTTTGAAAGCTTTTTTCTGAAAGGGGAAAAAATAGCTTCTAGATTGGTGGTGGTGGTGGTGACAATGATTATTTTGGAGAGAAAGAGAAATAAAGAAAAAAAATGAAAATAAGCTTGAGTTGCCAGTTGGAAAAAAGATCTCCTTAAATGGGATCCAACTGTAGGATCAAGACAGTCTCTGATATTCACATGATGGACTGTGAATTGTCTGTTTGTGGATAAAATTGCTGTTGTTGATTATTTTGTTATAAGAATATCAATTCACTTGAATGAAAAATGGCTACCTCTGGCCGCTATCAATTATTCCATCACAGCATTACCTTTCCTCTTATGGCAAAGGTAAAACCAGAAGCAGAGGTGGGTTCCTACCAGTTCGCACCAGTTCGGTAGAACCGGTTCATGAACTCTACCGAGCCACTTAGAAGAGGTTCCACCAGTGGACCCGGAAAGCAGGCCACACCTACAGAAGAGCTTCCAAAAAATGTTGAAACCCACCACACACACTCTCTCTCTCTTTCTCTCTCTCTCTCTCTCTCTCCCTCCCTCCCTCTCCCTCTCCCTCTCCCTCTCTCTCTCTCTCACACACACACACAAACAAACAAACACAAACACTCACTCAGAGAGAGAAAGAGAAAGAAAGGAAGGAAGAAATAAAAAAGAAATAAAAAGTGAGAGAGAGATGAAAGAAAAAAAGGAAAAAGGGACAGAGAGACAAAAGGAAGGAAAGCGAAGCGGCAAAGTTCTAGGGCTAGCAGCAGATGAAGCACAGATGAGGAGGGGTGATCCGAAAAATAGGAATTAGTCTGTTGAAAACTTCTTCGAAGTGATGGGAGAGTCAGGAAAAACACTCCTTCTGGGCTGAAGACTGAGTTTAATCTGGGAAAGTCAGGAGGAGGAGTGGAGGTGTGGCCTCAAGATTTACCTCAGTCTCTGGGCAAAAAGGGCTGTGTTAATACCCAGTTGTGACTACTCCCACGCCACCTTCGAGACCTGCAGTTCAAGTAAGACCAACTGACATTTTCTTCATCTTGGCCTTTGTTTTTGTGGGGAGGGGAAAAGAGGGAGTCCATAATCCAAAGGAGAACCAGTTTGGGGCAATTGTTAAGGCTTCAGGCTAGAAACCAAGATACCATGGGTTCCAGTTCCATCTTAGGCGCAAAGTCAACTGGATGAACCTTGGACCAATAACTCCATCTCAGCCCTAAGAAGCAGGCAATAAGAAACCATGTCTGAAATCTGGCCAAGAAAATTGTAGGAATCGGCCAAGGCAGTTACCAGGAGTTGGAGTTGGAGTGTATTCAATTTGTAGGCCGCCCTATTCCCCGAAGGGACTCAGGGCGACTGAACAAAAGCCAAGGGAGGGGAAATTACAAAAAATAAGACAAAAACAGTCAGACAATATGAACAATTTAAAAGCACAACAGACACAGCAAATTTGAGTAGGGGGGGGGAACTCACCCCCAGGCTTGCTGGGACAGCCAGGTCTTCACGACTGTCCGGAAGGCCCGAAGGGTGGAGAGGGTCCGAATCTCCACGGGGAGCTCGTTCCAAAGGGCCGGAGCAGCCACAGAGAAGGCCCTCCTCCGAGTAGTCGCCAGCCGACATTGGCCAGCAGATGGAATATGGAGGAGGCCTAATCTGTGGGATCGAATAATGTTTTGAAGGAACTCACACACAAACAGATACCATAATCCAATGTTAAAATGATTTTTTTAATAATTTTGCAAAAGGAAGGAAGGAAAAGGAAAGGAAAGGGAAGGGAAGGGAAGGGAGGGAAGGAAGGAAAGGAAGAAAGAAAGAAAGAAAGAAAAAAGAAAGAAAGAAAGAACGAAAGAAAGAAAGAAAGAGAGAAAGAAAGAAAACCACTATATCACTCTTGTACTTCAGTGACATCTTTTGCAATCCCCTCTCTGTCTTGTTGCAGAATCCGAATGGATTTGTTGCTCCAGACTTTTGTCAGTTACATGTGTCAAAAATGAAACGGTGATCTTCTTTTAATAATCCTGTCTTTTTATTCCATCTGATAGGAGAAGTGTCACATACAGTGGGGGGGGGGGGGAATGGAGGGGCAACTGTGAACAGTTGAAAGAATTCTCAAATAAATGTCCAGATAAAATATTTCTGTCAGCACCATTCCCGTATAAACACTTAACCAGCAGAGCAAAAGGACTTACAGTGCTTTGAGGAGGAGGAGATGTGAAAATGTATCCATCAAGATTGAAATCAAATAACCGAAACCTGCTTCCAAATACCAAATAGCCACTTTATCGGAATCTTAGCTTAGCTTTCCTTCAGTGCATTAATGGCAGAATGTATGAAAAAATAAAGGAACCAAAATCCCTCCTCTCTGGAGTGTTGAGGATCATATAGATTGTAAAACATATTCTGATATTGTTCATTCTTCTTGCTTTATCTTGGGAATGCCGAAGCATGTGCCACAGTAGGATATACAGAAAACTAATTTCATATGCAGTTTGCATTCCTGGTTGCTAATTTTTCATTAATGCTCATTAAACCTTTATTTAAGCACAAATGGGAGAAAACGTCTTGGAAACATATAGATTCCATTATGAGTTTGGATCTAATTAAGCATGTACACACTTTTATAATTTAATTTTAAATTGTATCGGCATGCCCTTCAGTTGCATACAAGGAATAATAAACAAATGTGTGCTTTCTAATTAAATTTGGGTTGTTATTTGGCTTACCTGGAATTTTAAAAAGTGTGTGTGTGTGTGTGTTGTTGTTGTTGTTGTTGTTGTTGTTGTTGTTGTTGTTGTTGTTGTTAAATAGTCTTTTCCAATGTTGTATAACAAGGCCCTATTTATCCAACCTCAATAGTAACAGCTATGGACATACCCCTATCTTTTACAAGGAAAATTGATGAGCACTTGAACATCTGTGTAAGTCAAGCTGAATGTTGTAGGAGATTTTAGGAGATGAGGGTGAAATCTACCCAAGTTTTAAATATCTGACAAATATAACAAAAAGAAATTAGCAAAGGCTTTCCCGTGTTTCATATTCCAGGTATTTATATTCCACTCTTCTTCTTTTTTTCATTTGGAAACTTCCATTTTCTTTTCCTTCCCATGCCACTCTTCTGTGAAAGCAGTACCAGTGCTACTCATATTCTAGCTGGCCAACTACCAACTAACCCAAGCATTGCTTAACAGGCACTCTTCAAAGCAAAGAATGCCGTTGTGACTGACTGTCTGTTTTAATGGATCAGACACATGCCATAAGTGTAAAATTAAATAAGGAGCACACACCATCTGGGTAGCCTTTTTGGCATAATTATTGGAGAGAAATCCTGCATGAGAACGTAGAGTTGATATGTGATGCGTGACATTAAGATAAATTTTTAGGAGCTTATCTGTGACTTTGCTGAAGAATCTAAATGGATTGTACTGTTTCAGAATATATATATTGTGAACTGCCATTGATGGAATAGCATGCAGTAGGTAGTTTTATGCCAGTAAAAGATGTTTTTAAAGTGATTTGTGTTTATTTAGCCAATCCAGGGCCAAGAAACAGCAAAGACAGAATTGTAATGATATCCCTGCTATCATTGACATGCACTTCAATTTTTTGCACATGCAATCTACTATTCGCCCTATTGCTACATAGATAGATAGATAAATCTATTCTTTTCTGTAAGCAGAATGAAGTGAAACACCAGAGAGACTTGATGGTAATATATCCAGGGCCCACATGGGGATTCCCATTGCATAGGTAGGTAGGTAGGTAGGTAGGTAGGTAGGTAGGTAGGTAGGTAGGTAGGTAGGTAGGTAGGTAGGTAGAGAGAGAGAGAGAGAGAGAGAGAGAGAGAGAGAGAGAGAGAGAGAGAGAGAGAGAGAGAGAGATGATAGATGGATAGATGGATAGATGGATAGATAGATAGATAGAGATAGAGATAGAGATAGAGATAGAGATAGAGATAGAGATAGAGATAGAGATAGAGATAGAGATAGAGATAGAGATAGATAGATAGATAGATAGATAGATAGATAGATAGATAGATAGATAGATGATAGATAGATATAGATAGATATAAATAGATAGATAGAGGTAGAGATAGAGGTAGAGGTAGAGGTAGAGGTAGATGATAGATAGATAGATAGATAGATAGATAGATAGATAGATAGATAGATAGATAGATAGATGATAGATAGATAGATAGATAGATAGATAGATAGATAGATAGATAGATAGATAGATAGATATAGATATAAATAGATAGATAGAGGTAGAGATAGAGGTAGAGGTAGAGGTAGATGATAGATAGATAGATAGATAGATAGATAGATAGATAGATAGATAGATAGATAGATAGATAGATAGATAGATAGATAGATAGATATAGATATAGATATAGATATAAATAGATAGATAGAGGTAGAGATAGAGGTAGAGATAGATGATAGATAGATAGATAGATAGATAGATAGATAGATAGATAGATAGATAGATAGATGATAGATAGATAGATAGATAGATAGATAGATAGATAGATAGATAGATGATAGATAGATAGATAGATAGATAGATAGATAGATAGATAGATAGATAGATAGATAGATAGATAGATATAGATATAGATATAGATATAAATAGATAGATAGAGGTAGAGATAGAGGTAGAGGTAGAGATAGATGATAGATAGATAGATAGATAGATAGATAGATAGATAGATAGATAGATGATAGATAGATAGATAGATAGATAGATAGATAGATAGATAGATAGATATAGATATAGATATAGATATAGATATAGATATAGATATAGATATAAATAGATAGATAGAGGTAGAGATAGAGGTAGAGGTAGAGATAGATGATAGATAGATAGATAGATAGATAGATAGATAGATGATAGATAGATAGATAGATAGATAGATAGATAGATAGATAGATAGATAGATAGATGTAGAGATAGAGGTAGAGGTAGAGGTAGAGGGATAGATAGATAGATAGATAGATAGATAGATAGATAGATAGATAGATAGATAGATAGATAGATAGATAGATATAGAGGTAGAGGTAGAGGTAGAGGTAGAGGGATAGATAGATAGATAGATAGATAGATAGATAGATAGATAGATAGATAGATATAGAGATAGAGGTAGAGGTAGAGGTAGAGGGATAGATAGATAGATAGATAGATAGATAGATAGATAGATAGATAGATAGATAGATAGATAGATAGATAGATAGATAGATAGATAGATAGTTGTCCAACTTCAATAGTAACAAAAGGTATGGGCATATCAGTACAAGATGTTTTTTTTGTTGTTGTTGTTTTACGTCTTCTGGATCTCCATATGCCACGCACACATCTTTCTGCTGCCTATATTAGTTACCTGGAAAACAGTTTTAAGGAAAAGGTAGCCAGCTGTCCACTGCTCTGACAAATCTCCTGCTCAAAAAAAAACAACAAAATCCTTCAAGCAAAACTGATTGTTGTGGTATTCAAATGTTTTTTTCCCCCTCCACTCTAAAAAATCTTGTAGCCTTAATGGTGCATAAAGAGAAAAGCCACACAAGCACAGGCTAATAGGGAGAAAATAGCCTTAGTGTATTGTACTGAATACCTATTCACAATGGTTCACCAGACTTTCTGCAAACAGTCTTATTTGTGCTCAGAGAACAGGTCTTTCGATTAAGGTGAACGGAGCATCCAGTGATTCTTCACACAGAAGAGAATATTTGGAGGTAGGGTTAACCTCTGGGGTCCTTGGTGCTCCTCTGAGCTTGGTGGTTCTTGTTTTTTGCAGATGTTTCATTCCATACTAGGCAACATCAGGGTTAGTAGGGAATGGGGATTGTTCTTATTTTATATACTAATGGCATACTCCGTCAGTGTTTATGGGAGTAGTCTTGATGGTTCCTTGATTGGGGTATTGTTTGTTTCTTGATTGTTGGTCTAATATTAATAGCAATAGCAGTTAGACTTATATACCGCTTCATAGGGCTTTCAGCCCTCTGTAAGCGGTTTACAGAGTCACCATATCGCCCCCACAGTCTGGGTCCTCATTTCACCCACCTCGGAAGGATGGAAGGCTGAGTCAACCTTGAGCCGGTGAGATTAGAACCGCTGAACTGCAGATAACAGTCAGCTGAAGTGGCCTGCAGTGCTGCACCCTAACCACTGCGCCACCTCGGCTCCATTAATCTTGGTGTTGATTTTTGCTTATCTGAGCGTTGATTATTGATGAGGAGGTGTTTTTCCCCCTTTTTGATTCTTTCTTTGGAATGATATGTAGATCATTCTGCATACTGTAGGCAGCAATCAGTATCCAGATGGACCAACCAAACAAGTTAAACAACAGTCCAATTAAGGAATCGCCAAGACCACTCCTACCAACATCCACCATGCAAACTAATGTAGTATATAAAATGAGAGGAACCCCACTCCCTGCTAGCACAGATGATGTTACCTATTTTGGTAATGAAATGTCTGTAAGAAAGCAACCGAGCTCAGAGAGCATCTAGGATTCTGTGACCCTTCACATAACTACAACCCCCATCAACCAGATTATTATTAGCAATTTTTGGATAATGTAGTCCAGAGTACTTCAAGCATCTTTTTTTGGTTCACCAACAAAAGGGCAACGGACAAAAGCGCGCCCGACTAAACCCTACCCCTAACCCTACCCCTAACCCTACCCCTAACCCTACCCCTAAACCTACCCCTAAACCTAACCCTAAACCTACCCCTAAACCTACCCCCAAACCTACCCCCAAACCTACCCCTAAACCTACCCCTAAACCTACCCCTAAACCTACCCCTAAACCTACCCTAAACCTACCCCTAAACCTACCCCTAAACCTAACCCTAAACCTAACCCTAAACCTAACCCTAAACCTAACCCTAACCCTAAACCTAACCCTGTACCTAACCCTTACCTTAACTTAAATCGCGCTTGTGTCGGCTCACTGTTGTCGGCGCGCTGTTGTGGGCATGTTGATGACGCCACGGTTTTGGCGACGCGGTTTAGTCGGCGCGCTTTAGTCGAGTGCGCATTTGTAGGGTCACACTTTTTTTTGCCTTAGATAGCCACATTCTGTTAGGGGACAAATTGCTTAAACTTACATTCCGATAATGGAATATACAGTCTAGGGAAGAAAATTCTCAAAGACTTGAAGCTATCCATTCTCCATCTCATTCCCCCTCTCTCTCCACTCACTCTCTCTCTCACACACACACACACACAAATACAAATATAAATGCAAATGCAAACACACAAACATTTTTTGTCTTTTAGATAGGAGATTTTCAAGGGGAAAAAACAGGTAGTTCCTTCCAAGATGTCTGCTTTCTTTTCTTTCCAAAGAAATTTGCAGTTAGTCCCAAGGCAACATAACTGAAATACTTCTTGAGGCCAAATTGCCCTCCTTAACTAAAATCCAACAGCCTCTAAAATGTCAAGGATTTTTCCCCCAAAATCTTCAATCAAGATATCTCTGACTTAACCTCATATGTATCTGAATATTCTTAAGAAATGTTTGGGGTAAGATGTGAAGTATAGGCTCACCATTTGTTATGATGACTTTGATGGAGATACTGTGCAATATCCATTACACAGGACAACAGGGATTGACACATGAACGCATGTTTCACAAGACCACAACAGACAGATAATATTAAGAAGCAGCTGAGATATACACCTCTCTGATTCACTGGAGTTTTAGAGGAAGGGAGATACAGCACAATCAGACTTTCAAGATTTGTTATAATCAATCTCAATGAAAGTAATTTTAGCTTTCCTGCAGAGTTGATTTCTTGGACTGGTTTGCAAAGCGAGGCTGACATCATTCAGTAAAATTGTTTGCAGTTGTACAATTTCCTTCCCTATTTCCTTCCTTCCTTCCTTCCTTCCTTCCTTCCTTCCTTCCTTCCTTCCCTCTCTCTCTCTCTCTCTTTCTTTTTTCATTGGAAGTCATATCAATTTTAAATTCTATTAGATAGTTTGATTTGTGACCCACGTTTACAAATAATTCAAGACAGTGAATGTATTCAACAGACCTCCCTCCTCCTATTTGTTTGTATTAGCTTAATAGTATCTTACTAAACATATACTTTTAGCTTTAGTTTCCTTTAAAGTCAATAATTTCATCATGTCTGTAATATTAACAAGTTTATCCACTTGGATTTCTGAGTAGATGCTCAGACTTTCTAATATATTGTGTGATTCTATCCATTTTAATGCTTTAGTTGCACTTTAGTAAATATTTTCCAGTCTTCAGAATCATTATACATATCCTTGTTGTACTTAATTTGTATTTGCTTTTGGTATTAAAAATTCAAATTCATCATGTTTATTTTCTATACTCTGAGAATTAGCTGAGAACATTTTGAGTCAATTGATTCCAATGTTTTATTTAGTGATTTAATAGACTCCATTACAACAATGTTCCTGTTTCCTTCCACAGTTAACTAGTCTTTACTTCGAGGTTTAATTTCCAAGACTTAATTACATTCATTAGTCTTGGGCCAAATAGATTTTTAAAAATCAATCCTTGTCTTATACCACTGTTTTTTGGACAGCTTGCTTTCCAATGTCTAAGTGAATCAGGATTTGTATGTTCACTACAATTACTAAATATTTCAAAATATGTCAAAGCTGAGACATTTAGCAGAATAGGCTCACTTCCCTAAACCAAACTTTTCGTGCAACTTTTTTAAAAATCCTGTTTTTGTCTACTTTCATTTTCCCTTTTAGAAATATTAACAAAGTAAGAAATTTAATATATAATTCACTGAATCTGTTACATTTGCAGATGTCATTATTTTGTTTATTTCTACGTTTTACACTACTTATTCTTGTGTTGATGCAAATGATATATGCCTTTAGCAAAATGTCAAGTTATTCTCTAAACCGGCCCTAATTAGAACTGATGCCATTTGGTGAAAATTTAGTTACTCATCCATTTAAAGAATATACAAAGAAAATTAAGTACATATTAACACATCTGCTAACGACAGCTAGAATAGCATTTGCCCAATGCTGGAAACAAAATAACACCTCCTCGGATGAATTAGTGATAAAAAAAAACCTTTGGATTGTGCAGAGATGGACAAATTAACACTGAAATTAAAAGATAAAGAGGAGTCGGAATATTATGAAATTTGGAACAATTGGTACAAATGGCTGCAAAACAAGAATAAAATTAATTAAGCCAAAAAACAACATACATACATACATACATACATACATACATACATACATACACACACACACACACACACACACACACACACACACGACAGAAACCCAATATTTTTACTGTTGCCTGTGTTATATTTGTGGTTTTTTTTATTTGTGTTTTTTTATTTATATAACTGTGTATAAAGGTGTGTAAATATAGAAGTAAAATATTATATACATGTACAGGTATGATGACATAACAATGTTGATGTAATGACTGTAAGGTGTTGTAGAAGGGAAAAATAATAAAAATAATCTGCTAATAAAGAATATTAGTTCCATATTTGTACTTTCTGTCTTAAAGACTCTCCTGATCGAGAAGGGGGTTGACCAAATGATTTCCAACTGTTATTCTATGTTATGTTATTAAATATTTAGGTTTGTATATACAAAAGATATAATCCAGTTAGTAGCATATAATATAAGCAAAACGTGGAGAGAGTTTTCTTCAAATATTAAGATATGAGAGTCACTAAACTTCACTCTTTAAGGAAAGATGAATGCTCTCAAATGAATTTCACTGCCAGATTTCTATCCAGGGTGCGGAGTCCTTCGGGATTGGGCGGCCTATAAATTATATTAATAAATAAATATTAATTATATTAATAAATTTGAAGTGCCTTTATACATTCTAGAACAGCAGTCACCAAATGGCGGACTATGGACCACAGGTGATCCTCGAGAAAAATCATTTGCATTTTTTATATTTATCTTTTTTTTAAAAAAAAAAATCCATATTAGTGGTCAGCAGGGTTTAAAATTATGAATTTAGTGGTTTCTGTGGTCCGAAAGGTTCCCTGTTCTAGAAAGATTCCCTGATGCCATATGCCAACAGTAAATCATTTCATAAAACGTATCTTTTAAGTTATGTAAATTTCAGCCACACCCATTTGTATAACCAAAGTTTTTAGCCTCCTCGATAACCATGTTTAAAGGACGTGTTCAGTTTCTGAGACACCAAGTCATGGCCAAACTATGTATTGTAGCCCAATGGCTACCATTTTTCCATTCCCCAGCAGTTAAAGAAAGAAAGAAAACCCTAAAATATCCATTTACTAAGCCTCTATAAAAAGAATCTCATCGTGGATGTGGATTGTATTTATCAGTTCTTCAATTTAAATAATGTATATAGATCGACATACTGCGTTAGTCTGTTGTAGCTTGTTGCCTTTTAAAGACTAATGGGTTTTAATGTGACATAAAGAGCCGAGGTGGCACAGTAGTTAGAGTGCAGCATTGCAGGCCACTTCAGCTGACTGCTATCTGCAGTTCAGCGGTTCAAATCTCATCAGCTCAAGGTTGACTCAGCCTTCCATCCTTCCGAGGTGGGTAAAATGAGGACCCAGACTGTGGGGGCAATATGCTGACTCTGTAAACCGCTTAGAGAGGGCTGAAAGCCCTATGAAGTGGTATATAAGTCTAACTGCTATTGCTATTGCTATTGCTAAGTTTTATTATTTGTTTGTTTGTTTGTTTGTTTGTTTATTAGAGTTATATACCGCTTCATAGGGCTTCTAGCCCGCTCTAAGCGGTTTACAATTTTTTTTTTAGCAAATTGAGTCAGCAACTTGCCCCACACAGTTTTTCCCAATTTCATGGTCATTACTATATATGAACTATGATCTTCATTTGCCAATTGATCCGGTAGAATAGGGAGCAGCAACCCTGAGCCATTTTAGAACAGAACCAACATATTGTAAACCCATTAAAAATAATCCAACAATTACTATGATTGATGGTAACAAAAGCTACTAAGACATCACTGTTCCTATAGTCGTCTTGTTCCACTCTTGATGGGGTCATTCCTCAGGGTAGATAAGGTTTATAGTAGGCCTGACCCTGGCTAGAAATGGTTCCTGCACATGTCTATATAATCTTTTCAACAACACATATAAAATTAAACTGTGTTATATACAGGCTAAACCAGAGGATTACTTTTGACTGACAAGTAGCAAGGTTGATAATCTCTATTAAACACTATAAGCCAGTGGTTCCCAAACTTGGCAACTTTAAGACTTGTGGACTTCAACTCCCAGAATTCAGAGCTCCAGAGCTGGCTGCAGAATTCTGGGAGTTGAAGTCCACAAGTCTTAAAGTTGCCAACTTTGGGAACCACTGCTATAAGCCTTCATCTTAAGTACATGTTCTTTGGAAGCTTGCTGAAATGAAATAATATAAAGAATACTTTGTACTCTTATAAATCTACTCTCAGGAACCAAGCTGTTTATTTTTTTTATTACCATCAGGTGCCTTTATGTATATAATAATAATGCAATAATATTAATGCATCCCCAGTTGAAATAACCTTATAAGGCACTTCAGTGCATCCTAGCAAAAAAACAAAAACAACTTCAGAAGAATTCAATCAGTTCCTGGGAGAACTTTGTGATGTGAGGAAATAATTGAGTGCTTGACATCTAGTTTTATAGGTCAGAGCTTGAAAAGGCAATATCTCAGCAATAAACTGAGATAAAATTGTGGGATTTTAGTTTAGGAGGCTGACTTGCATTCTGAAGACTAGAGTGAATTTGCGACCTGGCTTCCCCATCATATTTAATTTCAGTACAATACAACAGCACTGAAAACCTAGATATCTAAGAGAGGGATTTTAATGAACGGTGTAGCAAATGCCTAGAATCCAATTCAAAGAATGAATAGTTTATATACTTTTAGCTGCACAGCAGCAGTTCACGAATAGCAACAGGTTTACGAGCAGTTATAAAGGGATTATGCACAGTGGAAAAAAAATAGGATATTGGGCAATTAATTCAGTTTTGCAGAATACAGAAACAGGTTTCATATCCACTTGCTGAGTATTTAAATAGGAAGCCTTTGATTAGCATATTACACTGGATGGAAGTGTAACAGCTGGATTTTTATTTTTATTTTTGGGGAACAGGGAACAGGATCAGCATAATCTTTAATAAGGCTGCAAAGAGGTGGTTCTGTCTTTTTTCACTTACCAATATTTCTTTCTTAAACAAACTCGAGATTATTTATGCACAATACAAAAAGGCATAAAGGTTTATATTTGCTTACTTTATATGATTTATGCATTGTGTGCATATATTTCCTCAAGTCTGTACTTTTCCCCATTGGGGAAAATGCAATTTTATGCACGTTGCTTTTTACCATGCATATTAATGTGAATATTTTCCCCCTAATGCATTTATTTTTTCTGTTTTCTTTGACCTCTAAATCATGTCAAAATGTCTTAGAAATGGAGATTTTGACATTTGCATTTGGGCTCACCAACTTACTCAAGAGTTCCAAAATTAATATTTTTGTAAAATGGTCCTGTAGCAGTAAATTATTCATAGATTCCTAAGTAGTTTAGTTTAGTTTGGTTTCTATGAGTTTTATTTAATATTATGCCAGATCTTTACCGCCCACATTCTTAAAACAAACAAAAAAGGCAATCTTTACCACCTGTTAAAAGATGATGCGTTTTTAATCACTTTAAGGCAAGATCGTCAAACTCCCAGCCCACAAGTAGGAAGTATCGGGCACTGCCCATGCCCACACCCAATTTAGCAAAGGGGGAAAAGGTCCCAATATGTCATCTGATGCCGCTGTGACGATGTGAGTTTGACACGCCTGCTTTAAGGAGTTAAGCACTTCCCTGAACCAAATCTGTTGGACTTCAGATGATGATCAAATGACTTGGTCGTTCTTAAGCAGAAACAAAATAGGTGAAGTTGATATCATCAATGGTAAATTTAAATGCCATCTACTTTAATGGGTCTACTCTAAATCTGACTAAACATAGACCCACCTGTAATTTTTAATCAATTACTTTTCACTATCTTTAGTATTCCTTCATTAATGGCATTTTCTACAACACACTACCATTCAAAAAGGTCTCAGGAGATTGTTGTGGCCCAGCAGGAGCTGTTGGAGCTGCCACCAGACTCCGACAGCGAGGGGCCCTATGAGTCGGCTCTGGAGGATGTGGAGGACCCTGGACAGGGTTCCGACTCTGAGGAGGGCGCAGAGAGGCTGGTTGGGCACCAGGAGGCGCCTGAGTACAATCATTCCTTTTATAGTCTTGAGAGGAGCCTAATTACCACCAGCTGAGTGCAATTATCTCCTGCAACTGTGCAACTGTTCCTTATGCCTATTAGCTCTTCAGTGCCGGGCATCCAGGAACAACTCCCTTGTCTCCTCCCCACTGCTCCAATGCATGATGTCTGGATCACACTCCCTTGTCTCCTCCCCACTGGTCCAAGGTTCAGGCGCCTCCTCTGAGCCCTGCTCGGTCAGAACCATGTCTAGGGTCCTCCACATCCTCCAGAGCCAACTCATAGGGCAGCTCCAATGGCTCCTGCTGGGCCACAACACCTTTACCTCTTTTCTGCAGAATTTTCAACATTATTTTAATGGCAGATGGTATTAAGGCTACTATCCCATTGGAATAAGAGTCATCCAGAGCTGTAGGCTACAGTTGTTCCAGGAAAAACCAAAGGAATCAAAACCAATAGAAGAATTGTCAATAGTGTGAGATACATGGATGACACTACCTGCCAGAAGATGACAGAACAACAATAAGAATATATGAACTGGAAAACTGGAAAAAATTCAGGTAAACCATGAGATGATAGAAGTAGATGATAATTACAGCTTTTTAGATTCCTGAACTGTAAACATTTTATAAATGTATTCCAACATCCTAAAGCCATTAACAAACTTATAAATATCCATTGATTTGGAAATGCTGAAGAAAAGAATTTAGAATTGAAATGCTAGAGCACTCTTGCATAAAAGTCCTGAATATTTTCTTTGCACTTGGCAGTAAACTATTGTATTAATATTCCTCTCTGCAATATAAACTCTAAACTACATGAGTCAAGTCTGACAATTTCTACCTAAACCAGCCAAGAACTGGTTTAAGTGCTGAGAATTTGGAAATGGGTGATTTATTTTGGAAGCTTTGTGAGAAGAGGGAGCAATTAAAATAATAATAATTAAAAGCAAAAATAAAATAAGGAGAAAAAGAACTTCATGAACAGTTAAAAAGTGATAAAATATGGCTGTTCTTTGCATAATAATGTAAAAATCTGAACTCCAGAAAGTGTGCAGATGAGTTGCAACAAAATTTGACTTAATTAAATCGATATTGACTTAGAGCAAAATAAAATCCAGTTCATATGATTATTTTCCCCTGTATTTAATAAGTTCCCCACTTTTTGACATGAAAAACTCTATCTGATGGCAACTTTAGGAAGCAAGGTAGGGCTACATGACAGACAGATGTAAATACAGATGTATGCAAATGCACGTACATAAATATATTTTGATAGATTTTTGTCATGTGTGTTTTTAGCAAACTTAAGCATATTTAAATGATTTTAAATTTGGAAAGGTTTGCTTTCAAGTTAATATTTTGTACAACTCCCACCCTACCCCCACACATTGTGATCTGTTTTGCCCTGAGATCTAATTCAGCATTCCATAATTTCTAGAACAGTGTTTCTCAACCTTGGCGACTTTAAGTCCTGTGGACTTCAACTCCCAGAATCCCCCAGCCAGCACAGCTGGCTGGGGGATTCTGGGAGTTGAAGTCCACAGGACTTAAAGTCGCCAAGGTTGAGAAACACTGTTCTAGAATATTTAAGCAAAAGAAAATTAAAGATACATTTGAGCTGAGCTTGACTCCCAGTGATTACATGGACATAATCTGAAGTTTTCTTGGTAATTATAAAGGAATTACAAACTAAATTCCCACTTTATCCCAATTACAAACCAGAACTCCCCTGGAATCACTTGTAACACAGAACAGAAAACCACCAATTAAGAATGGGTAAATTCTCTTTCAAATTTATTCTATTTAAGCAACTTAGTACCATTTTCTTCTCTATATTTTATAAAATACCACATGTAGGGTATTTTTTCTTCCAGAATGCCTAATGTGTTATATACTACCCAAGTATATAACTACAGAAATATTGCTTTCAAATATTTAAATTAACAATAATAAAAGGACACCTGTAATTATATACCTGCCAGTCTGACTAACCCCTAATTATGGACATTTTTAGAAGTATGCATTCTGTGACGAATGATGTTAACATTTCTGACTCAAATTAATATACCACCATTTCCTCATTCCTGCCACTTTCATTGGAGATGTGGGGTCTAAATTTGCAGTCACAAATTTATTTGTGAATGAGCTCTGAAATATTTACATTATTTGATGCATAATTCAACTTAGTAGCATTATGTAGGTTCATTTTATATAAACTGAAGACGTGAGCAGATTAACAGAACAAAGAACCGAGATATCCCTGGTTTGAATCTTGTCCATATTACAGTATAAAACCCATGTGTGATCACAGCAAAGCATCATTTTTCTTCATTAGTTTCTCCCCTTTATAAATGTCCTCTGAGAAACTTTTGTACCTTCCCATAAACTTCTTCTACCACCTCTCCACATAAAATTGGGATTGATGGAGGAATTCGTAAAATCACTTACAAGAGAGGGAGAATGCTTCAAATACTTGGTTACCAAGTTTCCATGCTTGTCGGAGGCAAAATTGAAGAAGGTGTGTTCGTTGGACCAGACATTAGAAGGCTTATAGTTGAGCAAGAGTTTGTCAATACCATGACGGATCTTCAAAAAGAATGGTGGGTTGCATTTAAAGAAGTCGTACAGAAATTTTTAGGCAATAACAAAGATCCTCACTACAAAAAGATCGTCGGAAGAATGCCGAAAGCATTTCAAGTTTTCTGATGAGCTTGAAAGTGCATTTCCTCCAGTCCCACCTTCACTACTTTCCTGAAAATTTAGGAGCTGTGAGTGAGGAACAAGGTGAACGATTCCACCAAGACATTAAAGAGATGGAAAGGAGATACCAGGGAAAATGGAGCATTACAATGATGGCAGACTACTGTTGGATGCTTCAGAGAGACATTCCAGGTGCTACTCACAAGCGTAAATCCACCAAGAGGAGCCTCACAAGGAAGAAGAATCGAGTTTAGTGTGTGTAGGTGAGCTCATTTCAGTTCAAAAAAAAGGATTTTCATGAAAATATTGTAATAAAACGTTAATTTTATAAGTCTATTTCCATTTATTTTGAGATATTGCCTTATTTAACATAGTTACCTAAATTGTCAGGAAACGTGATGTCCTATGACAAAATGGAGGTCATTTTCAGATTCAGTGCACCAAAAACATAAAGATTATGTGGAATAACCAAAACAGCTCTCGAATTTTTTTTTTTTTGCAGACCAACAACAAGATTGAAGGATCCAATCTAATCACCCAGACCAGAGGTTTTGTCTTCCGAGGTTTCAAACTCCAGGGAACTTCTGTCTAACCAATACCAGAATTGTCAGATTAATTTTAGTGGCACTATCAGTTTTTTCCAAATTATCCCAGAACCTGAAAATTCACAGAGGGTATCATACAAAGAGAATACTCTAATAGAACAAATTACTGGATAAGTGATTTATCAGGTGGTGTGATCAAGGCATTGTTTCCTGTTAGCTTCAGTTCATCTCTAGCTCTGTCACTTTCGTGTGTTTTTCTCTGATCTCAAACCCAGATGAGAGGTGCTTAATTCAATTACATTGACAAACTGATTTACTCTTACCACTTCACTCTTAACATGAAGTAAAACATATTCAGAAAGAAAATTACCCATCAGCGTGGGAGACAGGTTGTCCGTTGAATTTGACAGTCGATTTGAGAGGCAACTTAAACATTTTTGTTACATTCCAACTTTAAAAAAAATAAAGCAGTATTCAGTTAAAACGGCACTTGGGCATTATGATAATTCCAGCTCAATTCCAGCTCCAATCAGAAGACCCCCATGTCAATTACTAGCTGGGGTGTTTCTGTAGAATCAAGGTTTAATTCTCAGTGTGTACCTATATCTTACATTTTAGAAGTATGTAAAATCTTCACTTGAATGTCTAGCACTTAACTCAAACGTGCTCTGCATAGTTTCTACCAATTTTCACTTTATCCGATGAAATAATTTTTGCTTTCAAAATCCATCCCAACAAGGTACTTTCCATTCCATTTTGAATTCTGAGTATTGCAGAAGTATGTAAAATCTTCACTTGAACGTCTAGCCCTTAACTCACACATGCTCTGCATAGTTTCTACCAATTTTCACTTTATCCGATAAAATAATTTTTGCTTTCAAAATCCATCCCAACAAGATACTTTCCATTCCATTTTGAATCCTGAGTATTGCAGTTAAATACAGCGACTGTGGGAGGGGTCTTAATGCTCAATTTTTCATTTGCAGAATAATTTTCTCCACTGTTTTGCGATATTTTGTTTTCTCATATTGGAATTACTGTGTATCCCAGCTTTTGCAGAATAGAAATTGTGAGCATCCAGGAAGACTACTACGTTATAGAAAAAAGTTTAACAAAAAAAAGGCACCATTCTATTATTTCCTACAATGAACAAAATTCCAATCATAACTGGAAAAAACGAAATTAAGGTCCAAATGGACTGAGAACTCACTTTCCCAGAGTATGAAATATCAGTGTAACAAATAAGATAAGGACTCATGATGGAGATGTCTGTTATGTCAACAGTCAAGAAACTCTCGCCTTCAGGGTCATAATCTGCAATGCAAAGAGTCCTTGGAAGCACCAGAGGGAAAGGAAGAATTTATCAGTTTAAATGCCACGGGTACGAAGAGGAACCACATCTTCATACATATGCAATAAAGATTTGTATCAATTTGCATCATGTTGAAGATATGAAAGAGTTGGGATGAGTCTAGCACACAGTCAAGACTGTAAAATTGGCTACTGGCAGCTGACTCCTGATGTAGGAAGACTGGCGGTTAGTTTAGTATTGTATTTTTGCTGCTGTTTCCCTGCATGGGGAAAAGAGATATTGTATTTGTTAGGTAAGCTCCCCGTTGGGAGAGCGAGTACGCTCAGCGAAGCGTTGTGAGAGTTGTGTTGGAGAACACACAAACAAGCATACAGAGACACTGCAGTTCAAATAGGCGTTTACTTTCGTGGAAATAGAGGTATCAGAGTCCATCAAACAGTCCAAGTCATACACGGATAAGACAGTCAGTCATCAGCGTCTTTCAGTTAAGGCATAATCCAAATAACGTAGTCGAGTAACATATAATCAGTCCGGTACACAAAGCTTGCTAACAGTTGCAAAACTTACAATAGCTCACGGCACTCAGATCAGCCCAGCATCTAATGAACAGAGAGAGAACTAACAGTTGTTCTGGCTCCCTCTTATGGCCGATTGAGGAAAAGCAGCAATCACATTTTACAGTATGCTTTAAAGAAACAGGCACAACATTGTTAGATGATTTTGTATAGTGCCAACCCAACTGTTAGACTTATATTCCTAACAGTATTGTCAGGTATGCTGATGATACATCACCACCCTAGTATGAACGGGAGATTCCTTAGAGCTTTTGACCTGGCTGCAGATGGAAGAATATAAGCTACTAACTACACAACCCTAGCAAAAAGGGATAGCTATGGGCTTTTTGGTGGCGGCTCCCTTACCTTAGAACTTCTTCCCACTGAGGTGAGAGCAGACAAGCTACCTGTCGATCTCCGGGTGCGCTTCAAGGTGCTAGTTGTCACCTACAAAGCCCTTCATGGTAGTGGATCTGGGTACTTGAGAGACCGCCTACTGCCAATTACCTCCACTCGACCAATTAGATCGCATAGATTAGGCCTCCTCCGAGTTCCATCTGCCGGTCAATGTCAACTGGCAACCACGCGGAGGAGAGCCTTCTCGGTGGTAGCTCCGACCCTATGGAACGATCTCCCCATGGAGATTCGTACCCTCACCACCCTCCAGACCTTCCGCATAGCCCTTAAAACCTGGCTGTCCCATCAGGCCTGGGGTTAAAGACCCCAACCCACCCGAATTGTATGAATGTTGTGCTTTTAATGATGTACTGTCTTATGTGTTAATTTGTTTGTCCTCCCTTCCTTCTGAATTGTGAGCCGCCCTGAGTCCCCCCAGGGAAAAGGGCGGCATATAAATAAACTACTCATACTCATACTCATTCCGTTCTTACGGATTTCCAAACATTGGTGAAGAAGACCTGGCTTTTCCAGTAGTCCTTTGGAAATTAAAAAGCCCAAGTAGAATCAGCACCAGAACTTGTAGGTATTGATGTTAATCTTGCATTAGATTGCCAATAAGCAGTCACTTGATCTTTATAATTTACGTACTAGTTTGCATGTGGATACTTTGTAGAAATCATTCCCATTTATTAATAACAAAAAAGTTTTCTTTACCACGAGAACTTCCTTGACAGGTCCTAAACTGTTGACAGAAAGGGCCCACTTCCTCTTAGTCCACACTTCCTAGATAGTTTATTAGACTCTAACAGGCTGTCCAAACCAATAGAAATAATTAGCTTAAGTCAGATGAAAGTGGACAGATGGGAGTAAAAACCACTTTCCTCTTTGTTGTACTTAATGATAACAGCTTCCATTTAGCTTCCATTACTTGAAATCTGCATTTGCTGCAACAGCCAGATATCGATCTGTTTATTCACATTCTGCTCATTTGTAAGAAACATGAATTCAATCAGCCTCGAGAGATGTAAAAGAAAGTGGCCTGAAGTACAAATAGATGTTATCATTTCAGGAAAGGGGGAAAAAAAATAAATTTAAATGATGAGTAGGTCATGCATAATTTGTTTTGTAATAAAAAGTAAGTAAATTAATTTTTTCAGATATGGGAGAGAGATCAATTTTATCATAATATTATATTAATTAAGAATGTTATTTATCATTTTCCTTTCTCATTTTTTTCTTTTTCTTTTTGCAAACAACTTTTTGTAGTTGCAGCAGAGGGGGGTTCCTTCCAGTTTGCACCCATTCGGTAGAACTGGTTCGTCAAATCTACCGAACCGGTTAGAAGAGGTTCCACCAGTGGACCCGGAAAGCAGGCCACACCTACAGAAGAGGTTCCAAAAAATTTTGAAACCCACCACTGCCACACACACATACACAGAGAGAGAGAGAGACTGACACAGAGAGAGAGAGAAAGAGAAAAAAAGGAAGAAAGAAAGAAAGAAAGAAAGAAAGAAAGAAAGAAAAAGAGTGAGAGAGAGATGAAAGAAAAAAAGAAGAAAGGGACAGAGAGACAAAAGGAAGGAGAGAGAGAGAGAGAGACTGACACAGAGAGAGAAAGAGAAAGAGAGAAAGAGAGAAAGAAAGAAAGAAAAAAGAAAGAAAGAAAAAGAGTGAGAGAGAGATGAAAGAAAAAAAGAAGAAAGGGACAGAGAGACAAAAGGAAGGAGAGAGAGAGAGAGAGAGAGAGAGAGAGAGAGAAAGAAAGAAAGAAAGAAAGAAAGAAAGAAAGAAAGAAAGAAAGAAAACACATGGCTAGCAAGCCGCTCCCACCAGGTCACATGGCCGGAAAGCCACTCCCACAAAGGAGGCCACACCCACAAAGGCGGTTCCAAATTTTTTTGAAACCCACTATTGAGTTGCAGATACATTTTCCTTGCTGTTTGAAACTCATTTTTCCCAAGCTGAGCAGCAGTTTATTGTGGGTCCAGCAGTAAAAGTAAATAATAAATACATACATACATGGATGTATGCATACATCAAATGATCTTCCCCTATCCCATCTTACATATAAACACATTCTTAAAGCTTTGCCATTTAGTCCTGATCAGAAAAAAAAATCAATTAATGGATACCAGAGATAACAACATACATGTAGTCCTCAACTTATGATGACAATTGAGCCCAAATTTTATGTTGCTAAGTGAAACATTTGTTAAGTAAGTTTTGCCCCAATTTACAATCTTTCTTGCCACAGTTGTTAAGTCAATTGTTGATGTTGTTAAATTAGTAACATTGTTAAGTGAATCATTTTTTTTTCTTTTTTTCTTTGGAGCATTCAGAACAGCATTTTCCATAATACACACACACACACACAAACACACACACACACAGAAAAGAAAATACCCCATCAAAATTCAACCAAATTTTTGAAGCCTTTCAAATAATAAGCAGCTCAGGGTTGGCTCGCTTGTATCCATATATCACTCCTTGCCATGTTCTTTCCCTTATTCACTGAGGATTTGAGAATATATCTCAATCTGAGAATATATGGGATTTCCTCTGGATCACGCTTTGCTCAGCATGAAGAAGGGATTTAAGTGGATATTAAGCCCTCCATCTCTGTACCAGAGCCTAAAATTCCAGGTTTTTAAAATTAATTAAAATATTGTTTAGGTAGATGGTTGGCAAAACCCTTCCATAACAATAGTTCTTCTATAGAAATAATGCAAAATATGGGAAGCCACACTTAAATGAACAATTATCACGCGAAAGTAAGCAGGGACAAAGAATGTATGGAGGCAATTTTTATCTAACCTTGGGAATATCACTTTTCCTTTACTGTACTTTCTTGGCCAGTAATAGTATAATTATAATTCAAGCTTTAAATGGTAGACGAGGGAGGTTCAAGCTATATCATATAAGCATAATTAGAAACGGGGGTATTTTATATAACAGAACAACCGTTATCCATTTAACTCTTGGAGTGTTTCCCAGATACAAAATTAGCCTGTGTGGAATAAGTTAATTTTATGCACATTGCCTACAGCGCATCTCAAAGCATTAATCCTGAAGTATCACCTCTTGTTGAATAATCTTAGCAAGGACCAATTCAGATGAAACAAGTTGTATCACCTGTACGTAAACCCCATTCTGATTCTGGTGGCATTTGTAAAATGCCAGCTGTAAGTGAAACTAAGGCATGCTTTTGTTCCCCTGATCGTCTTTTCTGTCCTGCCTCTACTACAGAGGTGGGTTCCTACCAGTTCGCACCTATTCGGTAGAACCAGTTCGTCAAATCTACCGAACCGGTTAGAAGAGGTTCCACCAGTGGACCCGGAAAGCAGGCCGCACCTACAGAAGAGGTTCCAAACTTTTTTGAAACCCACCCCTTAACCCTAATCGTGCTTTTGTGGGCGCGGTTTTGTCAGGCGTGCATTTGTCAGGTCACGGTTTGTCTGCCTTCCACACGGCTTTTTGCTTGTCTGCCTTCACAAACTGGCCATGGGGCCAATGGGAAGGCCACGTGGAAGGCAGGCAAGCATGGCAGGGCTGCGGGCGTCAGGGAAGGGAGTAGGAGAGGCAGGCTGGGACAGTGGAAAGAAGAGACTGGGTGGGTTGGAGTGAGCTATCTATCTATCTATCTATCTATCTATCTATCTATCATCTATCCATCTATATCTATATCTATATCTATATCTATATCTATATCTATATCTATATCTATATCTATATCTATATCTATATCTATATCTATATCTATATCTATATCTATATCTATATCTATATCTATATCTATATCTATATCTATATCATCTATATCTATATCTATATCTATATCTATATCTATATCATCTATATCATCTATATCTATATCTATATCTATATCTATATCTATATCTATATCTATATCTATATCTATATCTATATCTATATCTATATCTATATCTATATCTATATCTATATCTATATCTATATCTATATCTATATCATCTATATCTATATCTATATCTATATCTATATCTATATCTATATCTATATCTATATCTATATCTATATCTATATCTATATCTATATCTATATCTATATCTATATCTATATCTATATCTATATCTATATCTATATCTATATCTATATCTATATCTATCTGTATCTCTCTCTCTCTCTCTCTTTATCTATCTATCTATCTATCTATCTATCTATCTATTTATCTATCTATTTATCTATCTATATCTATATCTATATCTATATCTATATCTATATCTATATCTATATCTATATCTATATCTATATCTATATCTATATCTATATCTATATCTATATCTATATCTATATCTATATCTATATCTATATCTATATCTATATCTATATCTATATCTATATCTATATCTATATCTATATCTATATCTATTATATCTATGCAATGGGAATCCCCATGTGGGCCCTGGATATATTACCATCAAGTCTCTCTGGTTTTCAACTTCATTCTGCTTACAGAAAAGAATAGATTTCTGCTCAACAGCCAAGTCCAAATCTAATGGACTTCCATTTACATTTTTCCCTAAAGAAAATAATTGTAAATTCAATGCATATCGCAATAAAAATTATTTCTACATGATTCAGTTTATTTCTTTGATACAAGAAAATTAATCTATTAGACAAAAAGATTTTTTTTTAAAAAGCAATTTTGGAACTTCATGGGTGGTACTGCATGTTTAAATGATAAGAATGACCTGGGAATTTTAATGTACCATTAATACACATCATTTTAAGAAGCAATTGTGTTTAAAGGCTGACTTCACAAACTCACCAATCCATATTTTCTTTTGTAATATATTATACAAAATTCTATTTTATTTTAAGCATTAATTACAAACAATCTTTTGAAGTTAATCACAGTCTTAAAATGTATTATGGATGCTTAATGGTGGTTATTGAGCGTTTTTTGAAGTCGAACCATTTAATCAAACGTCTAAATTCTCATTCTCAATTTAAATTAATTTGTATGCATTTAAAGATCAAACACATCATGAACAACTGGAAAAATATCCATCAAATGTTGAAAACAGATATGGAAATATTTTGTGATGGCCTTAAAAAAGTATTCATTTATGAGGCATCATTACACTCAACTAGACTCATAATATATAGAAAATCTGAAAAGTGAACATACAGTGTATATTATTTAAATTTAATAATGAGTTACATTTTGCACCATGTGTGGCCATCGCAGAACCAAAACCAATTTTATTTCAAAGAAATAAAAATTGTGGATGATTAATGAGTGGAAAGTGAGACAAACATTATTATATCTTCATCATTTCTATAAGTTAGATATAATAACTAACTACCTGTTTTTTCTACATCTTCATCTCTTCGTCAATAGGACTTGGGGCATGGAGGGTAGAAGTAGATTTCCTATGATTCTCAAAGGTCTATTTTGTTTCAGTGGTAACGGGCATATTTTGCAAAATTCAAACTCTACTCTCCATGTAAGTATATTCAAGTCATATCTCCCTCCCCCCCTCTCTCTTTCACACACACACACACACAGACAGAAAGACAGAGAGAGAGAGAGACAGACAGACAGAGAGAAAGCAGAGAATAACAAAAAGAGAGAGAAGAGAGAGATATCCTTCACTGATTGTTGATACCTAAAACAGGCCACCATTATTCTGCATCCAGTATGTGTTTGTTAAATTTTCTCACACCCACCATTTTTACCCAGTCCAGATACTCTTTATTTAGTGATAATTTGCTACACTAAAGGAAACAACCATGGCTTTTGGAGACCAATGTTGTGTATCCCTAAGTTAGTTAGGAAGATACTCAACACATTTAAAAATTAAGACTCGCAGCAGTTCTATACACACACAAAAAAAGACATCACAAACATTATTCCTACTGTGCAATTGATGCAATCAAATAAAGCTAAAATATACAAAATGGTCTCAGAATCATTATATTTTAAAAGGTTCTTTTTCCTCACTGCAAACCTATCAGTTTTGCACTATAATTATTTTCCCTAATTCAATATAATTTGATTAAATCATTTCTTTGTCCCATGCTGCTGTAAAAACTGCAGGTGACATAATTAACTGAAAAAGGCATTTGGCTACTCATTACTTTTATATTTTTTAAATGTACATCTTTCCTTTTAATATATCTTTTGCTTTATGCATCTTTTCCTCTCCTAGTGGACAAGTTGACTTGCACCCAAAAGATTCAGTTGCAAACTAAATTGCTGGATTCATTTATTCAAAAAATAACGTGCAGATATTGTGCATGTTTTAGTCATTACACAAATCATCGTCATAGTGTGACTGATTTAGGGATTCCCATTGACCAAAGAATCAAAATTATCTGCAGTTATTGAGTTAATCTGGAGCAGCTAGAATTCCAGAATAATCTAAGTCTCCCCCCCACCCTAAAATAGAGTTCCTGTTTCAAACAGCTTTGCATAGAGGCTTTCATAAGAGATGTGCCACTTCTCAAATGGCCATTCATCATTTGTTTGTATATCTCTCGAGTCAGGAGAAAAATGCTATGCTGAACACCCATCTCATCTTGTTCTTCCTTTCTCTCCTTGAATGCCTGTATTCTCCCTTCTGAGATTTCTTTCCACAATATTCCCTAGCTACTTGGATTCATTGTCAATTAAATCATTTGCATCTGGGTCACACTTGTGTAGGTTTTCGTCACATCATTATTCTTTCAGATCAATAATCTATGGGGGTAGCTCTCCAATCAATTGCCTCTCCATCTCACAGGATCTTTCCCTGACAAAGCACAGACCATTCCTAGTCAGGGCAGGCCATTCAAACCTAATATAATACATGATTAGAGCCGAGATGGCGCAGTGGTTAGGGTGCAGTACTGCAGGCCACTTCAGCTGACTGTTATCTGCAGTTCAGCGGTTCTAATCTCACCGGCTCAAGGTTGACTCAGCCTTCCATCCTTCCGAGGTGGGTGAAATGAGGACCCAGACTGTGGGGGCGATATGCTGACTCTGTAAACCACTTAGAGATGGCTGAAAGCCCTATGAAGCGGTATATAAGTCTAACTGCTATTGCTATTGCTATTAATCCACGTATGTATGCATTTTTGCAAAAGTATTACTCTTATTCTTACCTATCCATTATTTTGCTCAATAGCAATAGCTATTTTAAAAACCAGGCAGCTAACAAATGAATTGTGTTTAGATCAGGAGCATATAGGCCTACTGACCAGGGGTGGGTTCCTGCCAGTTCTAAGCTCTTCTATAGAAGAGGTTCCACAAATCTACAGTGCCATTTAGAATCGGTTCCAGCTCCCTCCCCCTGCCCATCCGCAGATCATCAAGATGAAGAGTGAGAGGAGGAATTCTGGGAGTTGAAGTCCACAAGTCTTAAAGCTGTCAAGTTTGAACACCCCTGGTTTTTTTTTCTAAAGGGTTAGGGGTGCAAGGGTCTTGTAACTTGACAGCTTTAAGACTTGCGTGTTTCAAATGCCAGCGTTTCTGAGCCAACATTTTGGTTGCTAAGCAATAGCGTTGTTAAGTGAGTTTCACCACATTTTACAAGTTGGCCATGCCCATCCAGTCACATGGCTGGCAAACCACTCCCAACCAGTCACATGGCCAGCAAGCTACTCTCACAAAGCAGGCCACACCTACAGAAGAGGTTCTAAAAAGTTTGAAACCCACCACTGCTACTGAAGTAACATCTATTATACCTCATATTTGAATATGCTGGTTGGTGCTACTCAGGATTGTTTTCATAAATATTAAAAAGGCCACTGCTAGTCCTTGATTGGAGGGATTTTGTTGTTGTTGTTGTTGTTGTTGTTGTTGTTGTTGTTTTGTGCCTTCACATCAATCCTGGCAATTGTCTCATGCTTGCAGTTTTCTTCAAACTGGTTTGTCATTGCCTTCTTCCTAATGCTGAGATAGAGTGGTTGGTCCAAGGTCACCTAATTGGCTTTGTGCCTAAATCAGGACTCGAGCTTATGACCTCCCAGTTTTTAATCTGGTGCCTTAACCACTAAAGTAGACAAGCTCTCCAATGAAACATTCCCCCAAAATCAAGAGAACTGCAAATCATTGGTATTTTATCCAACTTTCAAGATAAATCACTGGATGCTACTTTAGATTTCCTCAACATGTATGCTGAAGTGCTATGCAGCTTTCAATTGCATTTGCTAACCTGAAATGCAACTGAAAGGCCTCAGATCTGTGACAGTTTTATGGGACTCATTATGACACTGTAGAGATACCCTTGATGATACTAATGTTGACTTAAATAACCAAGTACTACAGCAATTATGGTCAGCAGTAATTGTGCTTAGATGACTCAGAGCAATAATATATCAGAGGAAATAAGGGAATGACACCACTTAGTCACATTCATAGAATCGATAGAACTTCATTACCATCAGCCATTGCATCACTAATGGGGCTCATTTCTGGAACGTCAGAGTAAATATTATGTAAGAATCAATTATCACAGTGCCATCAAAGGAAAAGGTGGATTGTAAATCTCATTTATCCATCTACGGATTGCTAACTTTTAATTTGTAGACTCTTCAGCCTGAAGCAATATGACAACCCAGTGAAAGGAAGAGGTATATTGTGACCACTGGTGATGATACTGGACTTCTTTCAATATTTTAATCATTAAATATGAAGTTGTACAAGTGAGTAGATATGTTCAATGGCCAATATTTCAGGAGTCCTCCTCTTTCCATTTTATACTAAATAAACTACTTTGATTCTTTTTTGTAAAGGGCAGTAAATATATCGTATGTAAATAAAAACTCTTACGCAACTCTTTCAATAACCACCTTGTTTTTTGCTTGCACACAAAAGTTGGGCTGTTTTAATGAATAGCAGAAAGGTCTATCCATATTTCAAAGATGTCAATGGGAGGAGAGAGTGGTCAAAAAAAAATCAAGCCTGTGATTGTGTAATCAACCCCCATCACTTTGATATTCTTTACTGATGCAAGTGAAGGTTGAAGCACTTCCTTGGAATCATCTTCAAAGTCTGCGCAGCCCTAACGTGTAGGATCTTTTGTCAGAATAAATAGCATTGGCTAAACATCTGAAAAGGCCAACCAATTTCAGAAAGTTAAGAACTTAGTAAAGTTGGTTTAGTTTAGGTTTGGGGGGGGAGTGGGGGGGAAGCCTGACATAATCAGAGAATATTAGGATGAACTTAATTAGAACATACATAAGAAGATCAACACCAACTATATTAGCTTTATCCACTAGTTGCTAGGCAACATGAAAAGTTGGCTCCTAATTACCTCTGCTTTCTGGCTATAGTTCCATGACTTTAATGAGAAATTGAACCTTAGCTGACTTTTGGGTACCGTTCCTTGCCATCATTATTCCAACAGCAACAAAAAACGTCTCTCAACATTTTTGCAACGTCATACTTTCAAAAAGCATATAACTTTGCTCTCAACAAAACTAAATAGAAGGGAGGGAGGGAGGGAAAGAGGGAAAGAAAGAAAGAAAGAAAGAAAGAAAGAAAGAAAGAAAGAAAGAAAGAAAGAAAGAAAGAAAGAAGAAGAACGATGGATGGAAGGAAGGAAACAAGGAAACAAGGAAGGAAGGAAACAAGGAAGGAAGGAAACAAGGAAGGAAGGAAGGAAGGAAGGAAGGAAGGAAGGAAGGAAGGAAGGAAGGAAGGAAGGAAGGAGACAGACAGACAGACAGACAGACAGAGACAGACAGAGGGGAGGGAAGGAGGAAGGAAGAAAGGTTCAATAAACAGAGTCTATCCATGAATTGCAGAGTTAACACATTAGAATTATGTAGATGTCTTCTGTACTGAAAAGAACAGACAGGTGCCTTCTAAGGTGTCTAAAAGGCATCTTCCAGCTGCCACAGAAAGATGCAAATTTAATCCTGTTTGGCTATTGATGCTCCAGTAGCAGAGAGGTAAGTAGAACGCTTTTGGACTGTAATGGACCTGAATTGGAGACCTAGTTGAAAAAGGGATTAATCAAAGCCCTGTTGGGAAAGTCTCTTATCTCTCATTAGTCATATCTGGATTCAACATGCCAAAAACAAATCTTTCTGCAAAACAAAAATGCATGCAAAAGTTAATGAAGAGGGCAGATCATTTGCAAGATATGCCAAGTCATGTAAATATGAAAGTCAGGCAATGATTACACACACACACGCACACACACACACACACACACACACACACACACACACTGTGAGTTTCTGTTGGTCAGTTGGTCATTTTGTGAATGTGTATCAGCCTCCCCCGTGCCCCAGGATCTGAGGGAACCCCACCTTCCTGAAGGTTATGAAGACCCAGCTCTTCACCAAAAGCATTGGGTTGGGATGGAAGCTCCGTTCTGAGGATCCTTAATCTTTGTCAGCCGTATAAGTCCATAAAAAAAATAAAACAATACATAAAATAAAATAATTCACAAGTATAAAAATCCATTCTCATTTTATGAATTTACAAAATACATAAAGAGAATTATGATTGTAGGATCCCAATCAAGCCCAGTAGATATTTTGTCCATGGGCAATACTGCAGTCTATCATTTCTTCATTCATCAAATTTCTAAGGTCCATCTAAGAGCCGAAGTGGCATAGTGGTTAGAGTGCAGTACTGCAGCCACTTCAGCTGACTGTTAGCTGCAGTTCGGCAGTTCAAATCTCACCGGCTCAAGGTTGACTCAGCCTTCCATCCTTCCGAGGTGGGTAAATTGAGGACCCAGATTGTTGGGGGCGATATGCTGACTCTGTAAACCGCTTAGAGAGGGCTGAAAGCCCTATGAAGCGGTATATAAGTCTAACTGCTATTGCTATTGCTATTGCTCTCTCTTTCAACAAGAGAGAGTCAATGGCAAATCACTTCAGAAAATCTTTCTGCAAGAACCTCAGGAATTCATCCCAGCAATCCCCAAATTAATGAATATTAATTTGAAGACAAAAACAAATGCATACAAACTTTGTTAAGTTTTATATTTCTGAGCTTCGGTAAGGAAGACCCAAGATTCCATTTTCCAATTGAAGGTTGCATTCCTGTATAAGACCTATGAACTCTCCAGTCAGACAAAGAAAGGTATTTCATTTTGAATTGTGTCTGCTTGGAAGAAGGATTTTTAAACGATCTCCTAGGCCAGTTTATGAAAATCCTAAAATCCCAGAATGCAGAACTGGATCTAGTTATTCCTGCCACCTACTCTGGGAACGGTCCAGTTTTTGATTCTGTACCACAAGACGAATATTTTTTTTGTGTGTGTGTATGCCTTCAAATGACAGCTTCTGAAATGACACATATCCATCCATGCCTTCGCTCCACATGCAATCTACCCTTCATAATGTCACTTCGTTCTCAAGGAGCCTCTCTTTAATATTTATTTTAAATATTTTGCAAATACCCTTTTATTACCCAGGACACTTTATTAACATAATTTTCTGTCATTCGTGAATGACAAAACTTTTTGTGCCAATGACGATGTGACAGTTCTGAAGGATATTCTTGTTCATGTGCTGCATATCAACATTAATGTAAGAAAATTAGTTTGCCAAGGGCAACTTTTTGTTCTGGAATGAAAGCAGCTATTAGAAAGAGGGAAGGGGGAAAAACAGTCCTCTGGTGTTTTAGGTGTGATGTGCAGAATTTCCATTATCCAAAGGTCCATTACACATATCTCCAAGGTTACATGCTCTCAGAGGTATGGTGCTAAACATCCATAAGGTTTCCATTATCCTGACAGAAACAATTATAACGGGCATGCAAGAATAACTTTCCCCCTGAGCAGCGAAGCGACTATCAGACAAATCTTGGGTTAAAAACTGTAAAAAAAAAAAGAGTTGAATCTAATATTACCATTAAAATTCATTAATGCATAATAATCAGTTGCTGCTCATAATAACCATAAAAAGAAAAATAATACTAGGAATAATGAAACACATTTTTATAGGAAGACATTTTGGGAGTATAGACAAATAACTGTATGCTATGCTACCTTTGGTGCAGTATTTATTGAGATTTCAATAAATCATCATCATCATCATCATCATCATCATCATCATCATCATCATCATCATCATCTGCTCAGACATTCATTTATCATCAAGTCACAGGTTCACTTTCAGTTTTTTAAAGTTGAATAAAGTATACAAAATCATATAACTGTCCAGATTTCACATTCTACCTTAATCCCTCAGTGTTCTGACGCCCTCCTCCGTCCAGTAACGAATGCCGAGACAAGCTTAACTGGAATGTACTTTAATAGCAAGACAACAAAACCTTGGTGGCTTAAAGCCAAGCAGAACAAACAGATAAGGACCTTGGCAGCAATTCAGACAAACTCAGGCAGCAATAAACACAGATAAGGCTTGGCAGCAATCCAGCCTGCCAAGCTCACAGTAACGTCCTCCGACATTCAATCCTGCGTTGACTTCTGCAAAGAAGGGCATATGCACAAGGAGTCATTTTATAGTCTGGAGAGGAGCCTAATGACCACCAGCTGAGTACAATCACCTCCTGTAATTGCGTAATTGTTCCTGATGCCTAGTAGCACTTTGATGGCATGCATCCAGGAACAACTCACTACTGGCCTCCGGCTCACTCTCCCTTGTCTCCTCCCCACTGGTCCAAGGCTCAGGTGCCTCCTGGTGGCCAACCAGTCTCTCTGCGCCCTGCATGGAGTCGGAACCCTGTCCAGGGTCCTCCACCTCCTCCAGAGCCAACTCATAGGGCCCCTCGCTGTCGGAGTCTGGTGGCAGCTCCAACGGCTCCTGCTGGGCCACAACACCTCAGTATTTTATTTTAGAGAAAGGTTTGTCTGGAGAGATTTGGCAAATGGTTAATTTTACCTTTGTCTTTCTTCATCTTTTTATTTATCTAATAATTTATAATGCCTTGGTAAGATCACACTTAGAATACAATTTGGTCACCACAATATTAAAAAAAGATGCAGGGACCAGAGATGGGATGCTCCCGGCATTACTACTGGTTCGGTTGGGCAAACATTTTGCATACATCTTTAATGCACATAGGAATAAGGGTTTTATCAAACATCTTGTAGCAAATATCAGCTACAAGACAGACAGACAGACAGACAGACACACACATGAATGCAGATACTAGGAAAACTTTCCTGTAGAAATACATTATAGTAACAGAAATAACATATAGAAAATATATTTACAAAGTGCATGTCATTATGTATAATGTACCCAAAACTGACAAGGCAAAAGCATACTCTTCTTTCTTTCTTTTTACTGTAGTTTCAATTTTCACACCAAAAGAACACTGGGAGTTTTAATTAGAGATTTAATTAGAGATATAAAAAAGGTGTTTAATATAAAGTTCATTTTAATTTTAATAATCCATGACAAAAATGTGCTATTTTAACTAACATTATTTTTACATCTTTAATTCTCAGGATTCTTCCATTTCTAATTCTTTGGCTGCGCTTCTTTCGTAATGCCCAAAATATGACTAAATTAACCAATGTTGTGTCCTTACAATTAGCAAGGACTGTAATTTTGTCTACTCTTTTTCAGATTTATAAAAAAAGGTGTACTATGAAATTCTTCACTGACCAAAACTATACTGATGTTTGTAGTTTATCCATGAAAACAAGGTTTCTATTATCTTCCACCTGCAATTTTGGATTATTTTTCAGTATTTTGTTTTATGCTTACCCTGAAAGAGAATTGAATGATGGGTATGTAAATATGTATATTAAAATAAAAGGTATAAGGTAAATTGCAGATAAATCCCATGGCTTATATATGAAGAGTGTGTTAACATTCACAGCTAAATCAATGGATCTTAAACGGACACACTGTATTTCTATTTCAATCCCCCTAGCAATGTAGTTACAGATGCAAGGCTGACTTTTCTGAGTCGAGGTGGCGCAGTGGTTAGGGTGCAGTACTGCAGGCCACTTCAGCTGACTGTTATCTGCAGTTCAGCGGTTCTAATCTCACCGGCTCAAGGTTGACTCAGCCTTCCATCCTTCCGAGGTGGGTGAAATGAGGACCCGGATTGTTGTTGGGGGCAATATGCTGACTCTGTGAACTGCTTAGAGAGGGCTGAAAGCCCTATGAAGCGGTATATAAGTCTAACTGCTATTGCTATTGCTATTTTCACTGAATGAATTCCTTGGTAAGTATAACTTGTGTAGCAACTAAAATAGTAAACAAATAAACAAAGAAAGCAAGAAAGTGAATATGTAGAACCAGTTAGACAGAGCATAAAACAGTTCCCTGGCTTAAACATTTTGTTTATCATGGAAGGGATGTAGAGAAGAATCCAGAATTATTCTCAACACAAGTTCCCGAGAATACATTTACTTACTTAGTTTTGATGTTTTTTCATGGACCATACAATTCTGCAAAGAATCCAGTGCTGGACAGAGTAAGGAATTAACCAAGGATAACACAGGTATAATTAGTCATAGCTTTGTTTCATACTTATTTGATTTCTCAATTGTTGAAGCTTTCCTCAAAAAAGCAGTCCTATGGATTACTCTCTGTTTGAATTAGCAATAGCAATAGCAGTTAGACTTCTATACCGTTTCATGGGGCTTTCAGCCCTCTCTAAGCGGTCTACAGAGTCAGCATATTGCCCCCAACAACAATCCGGGTCCTCATTTTACCCACCTCGGAAGGATGGAAGGCTGAGTCAACCCTGAGCCGGTGAGATTTGAACAGCCGAACTGCAGAACTGCAGTCAGCTGAAGTAGCCTGCAGTGCTGCACTCTAACCACTGCGCCACCTCAGCTCGGAATTGAATGACTGAGAACCAATTCTTTCTGGTCTCTCCCTTCTCCCAATTCTACCCATTCGTACAGAACCCGAACACTCTGGGTTCCCATAGAAAAAAGAATTATTATGCAGCTGTTTCAAATTTCTAGCACTAGATCCTCTCTCTTTCCATCATGAACTCAATGTCTTTTCATATTTTTATGGCGCTTGCTTCTTTCGAAATGAGACAAGAAGTCCTCGGCTGAACTTTGATCTAAAGGTGATGTTCGTTATGGAAAGACAATACATATAACAGGGCACGAGGAAAGATAAGGACAACTCCAAAATGGCAATTGGGTTTTAAAGATTGGATTCAGATAAAAGATGTCAATTACATGGTACATTCTCCATCACTATTTTGCCTTGTGGCGCTTATATCTCTGGCTAGACGTTTATTTCTAATTTTTTCCCCAGACATCTCAGGAGGTGATTGCTGTCACCGGAATCACATCTCTTTCTTCGGATGCTGCACCTAAAGAATGAAATACAATCAAGGTAAGCAATTCTTTAATAAAAAGGAGAGATGTGTAACAACAATACATTGAACCAAACATATTGCTAGTCAGAACTCCTTTGGCTGTGCTGCTTTTAGTGCTGATGCCTGGGAATACTAGAAGAGGTAGGGATAAGTCAAATCTCTTGACATTAATTCAAAACCATTTTTTCATTTATCATCTTCTCTTGTGGCCCAGCAGGAGCCGTTGGAGCTGCCACCAGACTCCGACAGCGAGGGGCCCCATGAGTCGGCCCTGGAGGATGTGGAGGACCCTAGACAGGGTTCCGACTCTGAGCAGGGCGCAGAGAGGCTGGTTGGCCACCAGGAGGCACCTGAGCCTTGGACCAGTGGGGAGGAGACAAGGGAGAGTGAGCCGGAGGCCAGTAGTGAGTTGTTCCTGGATGCACGCCATCGAAGAGCTACTAGGCGTCAGGAACAGTTGTGCAAGTACAGGAGGTAATTGCACTCAGCTGGTGGTCACTGTTGGAAACCAACAGTGAGTTGTTCGATGATGCACGCTGTCGAAGAGCTACTCAGCATCAAGAACAACTACGTAATTACAGGAGGTAATTACACTCAGCTGATGGTCATTAGGCTCCTCTCCAGACTATAAAAGAGACTGCTTGTGCCACACCCTTCTTGCAGAAGTCAACGCTCGGACTAAAGAGAAACTAACTTGGCAGGCTGGATTGCTGCCAGAGTTTGTTTGAATTGCTGCCAAGGTTTGTCGGACTTGCTGCCAAGGTCCTTATCTGTTTGTTTACTTGGTTTTCAGCCACCGAGATGCTGGTCTTGTTATTAAAGGACATTCTCATTAAGTGTGTCTTGGCTTTCGTTACTGGATGGAGGAGGGGGTCAGAACAATCTTCTATCATCAGCCTCATGTGCTATTTGAAGCAAGTGTGAAATAACAATTGAGACCTTGTATACTTCACAATGGAAGAGGTAAACCAAGGATTTAGGACAAACAAGACTGTTCTGTTAAGACACTGCATTAAGAACTCGAGAAAGTTTAGGAACTTAAAAAAAAACACCTTGTCCATCCTTAGATTTCGAGTTCCATTCTTCCATCAATTTTATCATCTTCTTATATTAAAAGTAGATACCTTGGAGAACTATCAGAAAATCCTGAAACTATTTTCTGATAGTTCTCCAAGGTATCCACTTTTACTATAAGAAGATGATAAAGTTGATGGAAGAATGGAGGCAATTCTCTTTCATCTGAAGGTGCTCCTAATTGGCTGACCTTTCTTCCACAGTCCTGTTAATTCATTTGCCCTTACCTTGAAGAGTAAGGAGCTACTAACCTCACAATGATTTCTACACATGCCAAGAGGCATATTATGCACAGGTCCAGATTCCGTATTACTGTACAAAAATTGAAATTGCTCAACATGCCCAAATTATTCGCATTTCTGAGTATAAAGGGTATGATGCATGAATTTTATTCTGGTTAAGAAATACAGTCCAGGAGCTTTGCGCATATCAAATCTAGAAATGGTTCATTCATCTATTTTGAAAATGAAAAAGGAGTAAAATTAAGAACAACTCCTGAACAGTGGTTTTCAGCCTGAACAACAAGGGGGGGGGGGAGATTTCTTCAGAAACTTGATTTTTTGCAGGAATGAATAGATTCACAATTTTTGGAATTATATCTCCTCATATGACATTTTTGTTAAATGCTGTATTTCAGTCTTTGATAGTTTGAACGCGTTGTAATATATTTAACGTTTTTTTGGAAGTACAAGTTTTAATGTGTTAACAACCAGCTTCATCCATTTTGATTTTCAGTGTACATCTTGGCTTGAATCTTTTCCAAGACTAATTTATTTATTTTTAATATCTTCTTATATATATATATTTGTAATAAACAACATAACTTTCTTTCAGTTAGTGTCTCATATGGCATTTGATTCCCTTAAGAAGTAAAATGCTACAGGGAGCATGGCAACAGTGTAAGAGCCGAGGTGGCACAGTGGTTAGGGTGCAGTACTGCAGGCCACTTCAGCTGACTATTATCTTCAGTTCAGCGGTTCTAATCTCACTGGCTCAAGGTTGACTCAGCCTTCCATCCTTCCGAGGTGGGTGAAATGAGGACCCAGACTGTGGGGGCGATATGCTGACTCTGTAAACCGCTTAGAGAGGGCTGAAAGCCCTAGGAAGCGGTATATAAGTCTAACTGCTATTGCTATATCATCTGTTACTTGTGCATATGTCTATGGCACAATAGTGGTTAGAATGTAGTATTGCAGGCTGACTGTGCCCCTGTCATGAGTTCGATCTTGACTGACTCAAGGTTGACTCAGCCTTCCATCCTTCCGAGGTGGGTGAAATGAGGACCTGGATTGTTGGGGGCGATATGCTGACTCTGTAAACTGCTTAGAGATTGCTGAAAGCCCTATGAAGCAGTATATAAGTCTAACTGCTATTGCTATTGCTATATTCATGAATACTACACAGGAACCTTTCTCAAGTCTAGATCATCCTTGAACAAGCCTCTTATTTAATCTGTAGTGAAACATAATCCATGTTTTACATTGCAGTATCCTGGCAAGCTCACAAACGCCATCAGTCACCTAATGGAAATAATTAAATATTTCCAAACTAAGCAGCTTGTTTTCTGCAGATAGGAGATTCTCGACATGAAATTGTTAAAGGCTCAACATTTAAATCGAGCCAGAGATGGATGCTACACTTATTTCGTGCCAAATGCAGTTAGAAACAGAACCGCATCATCTGTTACTTCTCCTGACCTCAGTTTTCCAGTGCTTGGAATCATGAATTCAAAATTCAACTGGGATGGAGCCAGTTATTTAAGTCAAAGGGATGGTATTTACATGCAATAACAGAGCCAGAAGAGGATTCACTTGTTTCGGCAGATCTGGAAGTAGCAAATATGTGCTGTTTGCTTAAGTCATGGGTAAAAAGAAAAAAAGTGTCCATGTTTTTGTTTTATTACAGTTCCCATAGTCATTGGCCACTGGCCATTTTGATGGTTGTTTATAGCATTAATTAGATATGCTTCTCTGAATGAAATACACAATTAAAATGGAAAGATCTGGCTAGAAGGGGATGTCTTATTTTGTTACAGATTAATTACCAACAACATATTTGCTTTGAATTTCTGAAGGTTCCTGCTCAATCTCCCTGTACTTCACAGGGAGCCGAGGTGGCGCAGTGGTTAAATGCAGCACTGCAGGCTACTTCAGCTGACTGCAGTTCTGCAGTTCGGCTGTTCAAATCTCACCGGCTCAGGGTTGACTCAGCCTTCCATCCTTCCAAGGTGAGTTAAATGAGATCCGGATTGTTGTTGGAGGCAATATGCATATTGCCCCCACAGTCTGGGTCCTCATTTTATCCACTCGGAAGGATGGAAGGCTGAGTCAACCTTGAGCCGGTGAGATTAGAACCGCCGAAGTGCAGATAGCAATCAGCTGAAGTGGCCTGCAGTACTGCACTCTAACCACTGCGCCACCTCGGCTCCACTTAAACTCACTTAACAACACTCTTGCTTAGCAACCAAAATGTTGCTAGCTCTGGCATTTGAAGCACTCAAGTCTTAAAGCTGACAAGTTACAAAACCCTTGCACCCCTAACCCTTTAGAAAAAAAAAAACCCCAGGGGTGTTCAAACTTGACAGCTTTAAGACTTGTGGACTTCAACTCCCAGAATTCCTCCTCCAGTCATGTTGGCTCAGGAACTCTGGCATTGAAGTGTGCAAGTCTTAAAGCTGTTAAGTTACAAGACCCTTGCATGCACCCCTAACCCTTTAGGAAAAAAAAAACCAGGGGTGTTGAAACTTGACAGCTTTAAGACTTGTGGACTTCAACTCCCAGAATTCCTCCTCTCGCTCTTCATCTTGATGATGTGCGGACGGGCGGTGGGGAGGGAGCTGGAACCGGTTCTAAACGGCACTGTAGATTTGTGGAACCTCTTCTATAGAAGAGGTTAGAACTGGTAGGAACCCACCTCTGACGCTCTCCCTGGAACTGTCTGAATTGTGCAGCACATTTTTTGCAACTGTGAGCAATGCCAAGGTTCAAAGTTTTGTGGGCTTTTGCTACATTTTAATATGCATACAAAAGATAATACAATACTAAGATGGCTTACTCACAACTTCCAACAGTCGACCTTCTGCCAAAGATATTTTAACTAAGGCATCATCGCTAGCAGACACCACCAGGGGATGATCTAATGACCAATCTTGTCAATAATTTGAGAAGAATATTCTAAGGGGATACATTATGCAGCTGCTCATCACCTCAATCTACCACCTCAATTCCCAGTCCTGAAAGTGTCAGACTAGAGAACTGTATTCCAAATAGGATAAAGGCCTCAAAGGTGAGAGTGATTTATAATACAATGATGCAGTTCACAAAGCTTGCTAAATAACTTAAGTGCAAAAGAAAAAGAAAAACAGGACAGAACAAGAACATAATGTTATATTATATTAGTGTTGAAATCATTTATGGGAAGATAAAGTCGGCCTAATTTTAGAGACAATATACTGTACATTAAAAAAAAAACCTATATTTCCTGATTCAATATAGCCGTACATAAAAGAGATCAACATTTCCAAGATATTTTATCAGGTAAGGGGTTATCAAATGAGTCCATGAATCCTTATAGATGGTGTAATATAAAAGGATATGAGCTGTGGTTTCAATGGCTGTTTGTCCCGAGCTGTTATGCAGTGGAGAAATGTTGATATATATTTTTTAGAAATCAACAAATAAATAAATGTACATTTGGAAGTATTGTATTTGAAAACCATAAAGGGGTAAATTATTTTATAGATAAGGCAGGACTGATTCTGTAAAACCTATATAGGAAATGAACCTTTCCACGGCCTTTAGCCATATCCCTTTTTTATTTTTTGCAGAGCAATTCCTTAAGGGATCTGGGAGTTCAAAATAAGACTTTGAAGCCTGCATTTAATATAAAACTTGTTGGCTGTCTACCTCTGTTATAAACTAACTGAGACATTTGGGATGGGTTAATGAATCAAGATATATTACTTCTAGATGAATTCTTCCATTATTCATAGCATTCATTAATAGATGCTATGAATACATTTTTAATGCATTAATCTGCATTTAAAAAGCTGCATGAAACTTCACATTTAAATATATACTTAAATACTTACTTCTAAACCGATTTCCTCTCGCAAGCTAGGAATTTTTAATATATTTTGAAAAGTGTCAGGAAATTCAGGAAGTGAAAAAAAAAATTAAAAAGGGAGGTGCTGTCAGTTCTAAGCCATTTGGGTATAACAATTAAGTCATTCTTGCTAATGTATAACAGTATCCTACATGGGTTGGGCCAAGTTGCAATTGTCTTGCAGTATTTGGAGTCTGGGGAGAAATTTATATTCCTTGTGATGGTTATGTTCACACAACATGTGTATTCTCATCCGGTATTACATCTTCATGTATTAGCTGTGATCTGTGTTTGAAATGTGTGCTGAAAGGGTGTTTTAAAGTTTATGAAAATAGCACCCTTGAAAGGCAATCAATTTGATTTTAAGGGGAAATAATTGGCCAATGGAGTTCCATTTGATCTTATATAAATAAAGGCTCAATTTATCCCAAATCAAGCTTGACTCCTGGTGAACTAAGACCCATCTCCATGAATTTTTATTGGCCACAGTATAGAAGTGTTTGCCATTGCCTTCTTCTAGGTCCCCCCTCCTTTTTAAAATTCCCAATCTAGATTGGAATTTCCCAATGATCTCCTATCCCCAAGTGTTCTGACCCCCCTTCTCCATCCAGGAACGAAAGCCACAAGCAAACGTAAATAAGAATACTTTTAATCAGTCCAGACTCTCGTTGGCTGCAAGCCCAAAATAAACAATAGCAATAGTTAGGCTTATATACCGCTTCATAGGGCTTTCAGCCCTCTCTAAGCGGTTTACAGAGTCAGCATATCACCCCCAACAACAATCCGGGTCCTCATTTTACCCACCTCGGAAGGATGGAAGGCTGAGTCAACCTTGAGCCTGGTGGGATTTGAACAGCCAAACTGCTGAACTGCAGTAAGCTGAAGTAGCCTGCAGTGCTGCATTTAACCACTGCTAACCAAAGAGATAAGCACTCTGGCAGCAAGTACTACAATCCTAGGCAATGTAAACAAGCTCTCATAGCAAACCACTTCTCCAAGTTGGTTTCTCTGAATCATGAACATTGACTCCTGCAAACAGGGCGTGGCACAAACAATCTCTTTTATAATCAGGAGAGGATCTTAACCAGCATCAGCTAAGCGCAATCATCTCCTATCATTACGCAGTTGTTCTTGCCGCCGAGTAGCCCTTCGACGGCGTGCATCCCGAAACAACTCACAAGTGCTTTCCTGAACACTCCCTCTGATCCAAGGCTCCGCCACCACCTGGTGGCCAACCAGTCTCTCTGCGCCCTGCTCAGAGTCGGCACCCTGTCCAGGGTCCTCCACCTCCTCCAGGGCCAACTCATAAGACCCCTCACTGTCGGAGTCTGGCGGCAGCTCCAACGGCTCCCGCTGGGCCACAACACCCAAGTATTAACTAGTCAAAGCCAAGCACTATTGATTTTTCAGCATCAGTCAAGGCCAGCTACAAAACCACTTGCTGGAGGCAAGAAACTCATTTGCAATGGGAACAGCACTAGGAAAACCATCACAGCCAACTGTAAAAAACAAATACCACTTAATAAGTGTGGGGTGACTGAAACCTAGTGGGGAGAGACAAGTTCTTAATTTTTCCTCCCTCTCACTCCATTTACAACAGAAGTTAATGCGGGGTGAGGATTTAAATGGCAATAACCTTTTGTGCTAATTCCAGGAGACATCAAGGGACAAAATTGGGGAGCAGCGTTCCAAGTTGCCTTGTTTCAATTCTTTATGCACTCCTGAAAACTAGGACTGAGATAGCCGAATAGCAGGACTCAATCTACAATCCTTCACAGCTAAGCAAAACTAAAATATGGTAGCTAATGAGTTATTGAGTCAAAGTCTCAATGAAGGGGTAGCACAGTCTGAACTACAGGTAAAAGGAAGGAACAGTTTTAATGCTAATGGATGAAGTCACTGGGGTCATTAGGTATTTAGCTTCCAGATTCATATTCTTTCTCAATTAAATGTTTATTTGCTCTCATTAAACTTCAGGATTGGCGAGTCAATCTTGGAAATAGGAGGAATGGAGGGAAAATTAATTGCATTGCAGGCAATACAAAGTGGCCTATTTTGTGCTTCTAAAAGAAGATGTGTTCAGAGCATGGATATGCATGCCTTAGTCTTCTTGCTCCGCTGAATTTTGCATGTGGTCCTCTGACACATTATTTTTCTTCCATTCATTCATGTCTCATTCACAGAGACTATCTGGATATGTTCCTGCAGTTTTTCTGGCAAGGTTCTTCAGAAGTGGTTATCCCTGGCCTCTTTCCTAAGTCTGAGAAGAGGTGATTGGCCAATGTCATCTGTTGTGGCCCAGCAGGTGCCATTGGAGCTGCCACCAGACTCCAACAGCGAGGGGCCCTCTGAGTCAGCTCTAGAGGATGTGGAGGACCCTGGACAGGGTTCCAACTCCGAGCAGGGCGCAGAGAGGCTGGTTGGCCACCAGGAGACACCTGAGCCTTGGACCAGTGGGGAGGAGACAAAGGAGAGTGAGCCAGAGGCCAGTAGTGAGTTGTTCCTGGATGCACGCCATCAAAGAGCTACTAGGCGCCAGGAACAATTACGCAATTACAGGAGGTGATTGTACTCAGCTGGTGGTCATTAGGCTCCTCTCCAGACTATAAAAAGCTACTGGTGCACATGCCCCTCTTTACAGAAGTCAATGCAGGATTGAATGTCGGAGGACATTACTGTGAGCTTGGCAGGCTGGATTGCTGCCAAGCCTTATCTGTGTTTATTGCTGGCTGAGTTTGTCTGAGTTGCTGCCAAGGTCCTTATCAGTTTGTTCTGCTTGGCTTTCAGCCACCGAGGTTTTGTTGTCTTGCTATTAAAGTACATTCCAGTTAAGCTTGTCTCGGCATTCGTTACTGGACTGAGGTAGGGGTCAGAACAGGCTTATTGTCCCCTAATTTTCTAGGCTGAATGCCTTAACCTCTACACCAGACTGGCTAAAGTTCTCTGAGAACATGAATTACATATATATTTGGTCCTATTGTATAGTCACATGGCCATCCCAAGCATCTTAAAAAAAAAATCCATGCTTCAAATCAATGAATATGGATACATTTTAGAAACTAAATATTCTAAGCCTGTCTATAGCTGATGAGATAAATTTTAGTAATGATCTTTCCCTCTCTCGGCATTCATACTACATACGTACTAGCACTGCCACTAGAAAATGGTAGCATAAAGTTAATCTGTATAATCTTGAGAAAGAAAATTGTGGTTTTACCTAATAGGACAGGAGGCCACAAGAAAATCCCAACACTCTAGTCCAGTTCGATAGTCAGAGAATTATCGGAGAAGGCGAAAACAGTTGGTTTCTTTGATCAGTCTTTGTGCTCAAAAGTTGAACTTGACTTAAGGTACATATAGTTTTTCTTAATCCCAGCATTAAAATGTGCAATGTCATTTCTGCTCTTCATTTCTGATTCAGTATGAATATTAACCCATGCAACACTAACTGATTCAGAGGCAATTTTGAATTGCAATTATATGGAAAAAAATAATGGTGCTTTATTTATTCATTTATTAGCATTTTTCCAAGTTGCACTGAGATTGAATTTAGCAGACAAGGATGCTTTTTGTTAACTTTATTCTGTTTTTAATAGACAGAACCAGGCTGCCTAATTTCCCCCGTTGTCACATAAATATGGAAATGGGGAAGTTGTTGCCATAATGAACATCATCGCATATCCCACAAACTATAACAGGCCACCATCAACACCTCTTCAATGCCCTGAAACATGGATGCAATTAATCATTTCTTCATTCTCAAGATGGAGGTGAAAAACTAGAGAGAGGACTCAGAAGACATAATTTATAGTATGACGATTAGTTGTGCCATCATTTTCTCTCTTCTTTTTTTTTTGTAAGTGTAGATAATCTCTTCCCCCACCCCCTTGCTCTGGAAGATCAACAATCAATTTATAGCTTTTATGATATGCAAGCTGGTATTCTTTCCTAACTATCAATTACGCCAATTACTCTACAAAGATAAACCATAAATACTGCATGCAAGCCAACTCTTCAGAGTCTCCATATTGCTCAAAGCTATTAATCAAGTTGTCTCTATTGTTGATTTTAATTGTCAGATGTAGTTACATCTATTAATTGTTTGGCATCAAATTTGGGCATTGGAAAGCAATGTGCAAATCTGATTCCAACACTAATAACACCTGGGATCCATTGTATGTTAAATTTGCCTAAGGAAGCGATTTCAGAGTGGAAATACACATTATCCGACCACAGAAAAATAAGTGAGTTATATATAAAGTAGTAGTCCTCAGTCATATATTTTGGCAAGGGTTTAATGCATAAAAATGGGCTAAATTCAGTTTAGCCAAAACGAATACTAGGCTGAGACTGTTTTCCAACATCCCCTTGCAGGAAGTTGTCACCCAGCCCTCTCCTAGAAAAATGAAATATCCTAGGAAATATTGAAAAGGCAGAATATTTCTCTGGATGTGAAAAGAAAGAAACATGTTTTAAAAGACAGAACAGCGCTCTGTAGCTTCCTGCCCATCCCCACTTTGTCAATGGGCCATTAAGAAGGCCAAGCTAGTCCATTTACATAATAAAGACTTCTCCACTTCATCTCCAGAGAGGTGGGATTAAGGCATGATAATATTGGCTCTTTACCCAACTCCCCACATGGCATCTGAGAACTCAACCAAACCTGGATTCAAAACGCAGCATATGGAGTTGCCCCTGCATGGCCCCATGGGAGTCTGACAACCAATCAGAATATAAGCTCAAGATCAAAGGCTAGAGAGGGGATAAAACCAGGGACTCAGCATCTCAGTCCTTCCTTCTCTTCTTCTCCACCAACATTGAAGCATGTGATCACCTTTTCAGCTTGAGCCAGGACTGATAAAGATATTTCCTTTGAAGTTCTGTCTGACTGTCGTTTGTGAACGAGTGAAGAGGGGGGTCAGAACAGGTGGGTAATGACAATTACCCAGTCACAACAGGAAATTCAATTGACTTGAAACCCTGCCAACAAAATGACTTGAAACCATGCCAACAAAAGTGTGTATAGTCAAGGCTACGGTTTTCCCAGTTGCAACGCATGGCTGTGAAAGCTGGACCATAAGAAAGGCCAGAAAGAATTGAGGCCTTTGAACTCTGGTGCTGGAGAAGACTCCTGCGAGTCCCTTGAACTGCAAGGTGATCAAACCGGTCAGTCCTAGAGGAGATCAACCTTGACTGCTCTTTAGAAGGCCAGATCCTGAAGATGAAATTCAAAAAGTTTGTCCACCTAATGAGAAGGAAGGACTCATTGGAGAAGAGCCTCATGCTGGGAAAGATTGAGGGCAAAAGAAGAAGGGGATAACAGAGAATGAGGTGACTGGATGGAGTCGTCGAAGCAGTGGGTGTCAGCTTAAATTACTCCAGAGGATGGTAGAGGACAGGAAGGCCTGGAGGAACATTGTCCATGGGGTTGTGATGAGTCAGATACGACTTCGCAACTAACAACAACAAATTTTACCTGCACTGGGAAATAAAAAGACCTTCTGATAAGCAGTTTGGGGTTAAATAAAATGGTCTAAATAAAATGCTTGTTGTCTTTCAGAGTTTCAATGAAGACTTTTCCTGTGACTAAAGGCCTTCTCTGAAAACCACTCAGAGAAGATCACTTCTCAGTGTTCACTCATTGAATAAACGATTGATTTTAAAAAATGAAATATTCTAACTTTATGTCAGGGAAGAATTGTGATGCCCTGTGTAGCCCACAGAATCTCATGTCTGCAATTTCTCAAATTAACAGCAGGCGACAATTATTTCTGACTTTCTCTCCTAAAACAATCCTATTCTAATACACTGAAAGGTACAGATGAATACTTGAGTAAATATAGATTTTTCAGAATAAAACCCAAAAATTAAATGTCAGAACATTACATATACCCATACCAGGGTTTAATTATACCCCATGCTTCTGCCAAGAGCAGTTTCACAATACTTGGAGGCATACACAATGGGCACAATTATAAAAGCAGATTAGAAGTGAGCATGACCACATTGTAGAGATTTCATGATGCCCATCAGGATCATTTAAATGCACCGTAGATACACATTTACATTTTACACACACAATATGCTATCACTTCCCTGTCTCATTCTTATGTCAAAATTGGGCTAATGCTGCAGTGGATTTGTGTGTCTTTCAAACATCTGTTTAGAAAGGGAAAAGTATTTTCACAGTTTCTCTTTCTTTACCCTAAAATGATTTTAAGATTTGACTTTCTGAATCTCCTTTTCCCCCCCAGCAACTCATTTCCTTTGCTTTTTCATTTGTTACAGTCATCCTATATTTCTCATAGCTTTGGCCTTGGACTACGAATTTCCAACCACAATGAAATGCTGGAAATTCTATCTATTTCTCCTACTGTTGCTTGCTGCCTTCAAAATAACTGTACAGATCAAAGGATTGTGAATAATAGGATGTCTTTGGAACTAATTAACATCATCTATAAGATAATATTAAAAGAAATCATTGTTATGCAAATTTCCTATGTGTCCAAAAAAGGAGAGGAAAGTATAATGATTCTCAGCTTTGTTATTCAAGGCAGTGTGTTTTTTTTAAATATGTAAGTATAGCATATTTTTTTAAGGTCCAATGCTTTGTCAAGGGATGGGAGGAGAGGCAATAGCCATTGACATAACAATTTACATAACAGAAATATAAAGTAAGACATCAGTTGATCCCTCTTTCATTCTGTACGTGAAGGGAAGCAATTTGGTGGGATGAGAATGATGCGCTCAACAATTATTTCAATGGAGTTTGTTGGTTGAATCTCTGGGAGAAAGACTGCCAGGTCAGATTACTCACTATCCCTAGCCACGTATTGCACCAAAAACTATTGCTTTATGATAATCTTAGGCCAGATCAAAGGTAGCATTACCAACAATCAAAACACTAATAAAGTTAGCAAATGTTTTCTTCTGTGTCCGACCTAGATAATCTAATGGTCTATCTAATTCTATGGAGCATTACCACAGGTTCTTGTTGCAAAAAAACACATTTTGCAGCTGACTGAATTAATCCCTGGTTCCTGTCAGAAAGCAAATAATCAATATCAAGTCTGTCTGCATGACTGAAGAAATTGATTAAGAGAGGCTGAATTAGCCTTAGTTGAAAATCAGCATAAAACGTGCAGCGTAAAGGATATGTTTGTTCTTTTCAATATGCTCTGCATTGCAAGGGCATACTCCAATCTCTGGGAAATTGCAACTTCCTTATATTCAGCTTCTAAGGGGTGAAAGAAATGCAATTAAGCAGGCTCTGAAGACTGTCTATCAGTGGTTTAAGTGAGAAGGTGAATTCAGAGAAGCCTCAGGGAAGATATTGTGTGTTTTCATGAGAAAGAGAGCAACAGATCCCTGTAGCTTGGGATACGTTCAGTGGTGGGTTTCAACAACTGTTCGAACCTACTCTGTGGGTGTGGCCTCCTTTGTGGGAGTGGCTTGCCACCCATGTGACTGGATGGGAGTGGCTTGCCACCCATGTGACTGGATGGGAGTGGCTTGCCGCCTATGTGACCGGATATGAAGATGCCGATGACATTTGTCAGAACCACCTTAAATTCCCTCACACACAGCACTGGCATGCATAAGAATAGGATGTCAACTTGTTTTTTAAAAGGCATCTTTGGTTTGCGTTAAAACAACTTCAACACATGCAATGTTCTGATTGCACCACAAACGCAGGAGTCATCCTTACCTTTCACAGAGGAACTGAGTTTTATAAATAGGAGCATGATAGTGTAGAATAATCCTATCCAAGGACCAGTGGTGGGTTTCAAAAATTTTTGGAACCTCTTCTGTAGGTGTGGCCTGCTTTCCGGGTCCACTGGTGGAACCTCTTCTAACCGGTTCGGTAGATTTGACGAACCGGTTCTACCGAATAGGTGCGAACTGGTAGGAACCCACCTCTGGATACATTATTATGTCACTCTGTGCCCCAACTCATTGCCCCAAAGGATTGCTTCTTTAGCCTTATCTAATCCTGAAATCCCTAATGCCGCATAACAGAGTGAGCTCCCATTACTTGACCCAGTTTCTGCCAACCTAGCAATTCGAAAGCATGTAAAAATGCAAGTAGAAAAATATGGACCAGCTTGGTAGGAAGGTAACAGCATTCCATGCACCTTCAGCGTTTACTCATGTCAGCCACATGGCCATGGAGACATCTTCGGACAGCGCTGGCTCTTCAGGTTTGAAATGGAGATGAGCACCGCCCCCTAGAGTCGGGAACAACGAGCACACATGTGGAGGGAAAATTTTACCATTACCTTAATCCTGAAATTAATCAATATTCTGGGGAGGATCCAAAGAATATCAATTTGTTCATCATATTTTCACATTGTGACAAGTTTTATCCAATATTAAAAAGGAAAGCAATGTTTCCCAACCTTAGTAACTTTAATACACGTGGACTTCATTAACATTAAATGTTAGTATAAAATACAAATCAAATAGATTAATGAATAGTAGAAATACACCGAAGTAAGGAGTAGAGGGAAAGAAGAGGGAGGAGTAAAGAGGGAGTGAGAGGGGAATGTAAGGAGGGTGAGATGGTGGGAAGGGGAGAGAGGCATGTTAGAGGGGGAGGGGAAGTAGAAGAGGGGAATGTTGGAGGGGAGAAATGAAAGTTGGAGGGGGAGAAGAAAGGGTGTATGGAGGATGAAGTGTTATGTTGGTTTCCTATGGTGGAATATAAGATGAGTTGTGTTTAATCGCACAGTATACAAGTGATTGTAAAATGAAAATAAAACAAAGTTGGAGTTTGCAATACACGTGGACTTCTACTACCAGAATTCCGTAGCCAACCATGTTGACTGAGGGATTCTGGGAACTGAAGCCTACATACGTTAAAGTTGTGAAGGTTGGGAAACACTGATCTAAATAAGACACAGATGGCTCTTCAGAGATAGTAGATATTTTTGTAGATTTTAGTGTCAATTCTAATCAGCCCAGCTTCAAGCTTCAAAACCATGTTTGGAACATATTAGGACATCCTAATGTAGGATAGCTTTCCATGCCAACAATCTTTTGACAGCTGTTTTGTCTCTTTAAGGCATCCAAGATGTGAATAGAAATAACATCTGATTTCTCACAATGCATTTCTGATAATACTTCCTTACATTTCTTTCTCATATCAGTACTCCCTGTCAAATTTTCTTCTTTTTTTTTCTGATTTTCTTCATCTGTATTCTTATTACTTTCATGGAATTAAGTAATGGATTATCTCTGCTTTTTGGGTTGCATCCCTAATTTAGGATTTTCGTTAATCTATTTGCCAGTAACTTATACCTGAGCTAATTTATAATATTTCAAAAACAGACTTGAACAATATGTTAAAATATACTCATGGAAAAATGCATGGAAAAATCAGAATAGATAAATGGACTTGTTTTATCACAAAATTCCACCCAATTATCTAAATTAATTTTTTAAGAGAAGGTAAATGGTGTCATTAACCTTTTACAAGTATAATTTAATCATTCTCTGCACCAGTATTTATACTTTTTTTCTTTGAAATTAATGTCTTAGTTATTTTAATTACTTTAATGGCATTATGGTTTAGGTTTAGGTTTATTAGATTTATATGCAATATCCGTGTTATTCCAATAACTTTACTACAGAATCTGTTTGCCGAGAAGAATGTGAATCTGTTTAATCAATTCCCCTATCCTTTGTAATAATAAGCAAAAGCTGAGGTGTTCATATTGGTTTTTAAACTATCTGGGAGAGGCAGTCTTACAGCTAATCTGCCCCATGACAAGTAGGGCTTTAAAAGTAATAATCAGCTATTTCAATTGCATCTAGAACAGGGCTGTCAAACTCATTGACTGTGGACTGGATGTGTCATACGCTAGCCACACCAGTGGTGGGTTTCAAGAATTGTTCAAACCTACTCTGTGGGTGTGGCCTCCTTTGTGGGAGTGGCTTATCGCCCATGTGACCGGATATGAAGATGCCGACGACACTTGTCAGAACCACCTTAAATTCCCTCACACACAGCACTGGCATGCATAAGAATAGGATGCAAACTTGTTTTTTAAAAGGCATCTTTGGTTTGCGTTAAAACAACTTCAACACACACGCAATGTTCTGATTGCACCACAAACGCAGTAGTCATCCTTACCTTTCACAGAGGCACTGAGTTTTATAAATAGGAGCATGATAGTGTAGAATAATCATATCCAAGGACCAGTGGTGGGTTTCAATTTCTTCTGTAGGTGTGGCCTGCTTTCCAGGTCCACTGGTGGAACCTCTTAATCTCACCGACTCAAGGTTGACTCAGCCTTCCATCCTTCTGAAGTTGGTAAAATGAGGACCCAGATTGTTGGGAGCAATATGCTGACTTTGCAAACCACTTAGAGAAGGCTGGAAAGCACTGTGAAGTGATAGGTAAGTCTAAATGCTACTTTTTTCTTTTAATGAATAAATTATCTTCTATCAACTTAGATTGTTTCATTTTAATCAAACGAAGAAAAAATGCAAGATATTTTTTTATATATAAATTTACAACTAATTCTATTCTTATTTAATCTACCAATTTCTAGTGCTATGCTCTATTTCTAGGTTTTTAATGCTAATCCCAAAAGTGGGGCTTTTTTGGGGGGAAAAGGTATAACTGGTCTTTGTTTTTTCTTGAAGATGTTTCACTTCTCATTCAAGATGCTTCTTCAGCTTCCTCAGTGAAATGTATTCAAAGAAGAAAAAAGTCTAAATGCCTTTTTAAAAAACACTTTTGGGACAACTGTGACCTGGATGACTGAGAAACTCCAGATACATTGGTAATGCTAAATTTCTTAACTATTAACTACGCTGACTCTATAAACTGCTTAGAGAGGGCTATCAAGCGGTATATAAGTCTACATGCTATTGCAATTAATATAAGTCTTCAGGTTTTTGGGGTGAAATGACATTTTCTGAAGAGAAAGAAGTCCCTTAAAGATACTCATAAATACCTCTGGACTAATCCTGTTTTTCCTCTTCTTGGAGAAACCAACTTTGAATGTGCAATATTTTCTTTGATCGCTGATAGAACCGAGAACTTGCAACTTGGTTTAGCAAAGTTCACCTTTGGGAAAGTTCAAAATAACCTCAGAAATTCCCACTCCTAGTCTTCCCATTTCTAGTTTAATTGGAAACTGCTTTGTAAGATCTCAGACCTATCAGTAGATGCCCACAAGTTAATCTAGGATATTTACCGAGCCAAACATGAGCAGAACCACTGAGTGACAGCTTAAAATGTTTACGGCACCATAATATAAGGAAATCTCTCTGATGATCATGTATATTACTCGTTCAGCTAACATTGTCTGATTATAGCCTGTGGCAAAACAAATTCTTTGTTTTCCCTTCAAGCAACAATGGCTGTAAATTGTTCATCTCAGAAAGAATCTTCATAGCCATAACAATTCTGGCATAATGATACAGCTCAATTATAGTGAATTGCATCCACTTCTTTAAACACACATTTTCAAGCAGTGCTCTGGTAGCATATGAATCAGACTTTAGCCCAAGAGTACAGCTGCAATTGTAAAATGAAGAGCAGTCCTTACAGACAGATGCCGACAACGTAACCCATGCTAATAAAATATCCTGACTGTTGCAGCCATAAAAATGAACTACGTTTTCCCACCAAGAATATGGTTTACAATATACACATCCACCTTTCTTACAATACACACATCCACCTTTCTTTACAGGTAGTGCTCATTTAATGACACTGATTGGGGTGGGCAACTTCATCTTTAAGTGATGCAGGTGTGTTGCGGCCCAGCAGGAGCCGTTGGAGCTGCCACCAGACTCCGACAGCGAGGGGCCCTATGAGTCAGCTCTGGAGGATGTGGAGGACCCTGGACAGGGTTCCGACTCCAAGCAGAGTGCAGAGAGACTGGTTGGCCACCAGGAGGCACCTGAGCCTTGAACCAGTGGGGAGGAGACAACGGAGAGTGATCCGGACGCCAACAGTGAGTTGTTCCTGGATGCCCGACACCGAAGAGCTAATAGGCGTCAGGAACAGTTGTGCAGTTACAGGAGGTAATTGCACTCAGCTGGTGGTCATTAGGCTCCTCTCCAGACTATAAAAGGACGGCTGGTGCAAACGCCCTTTTTGCAGAAGTCAACGCATTAATTAATGTTTGATTAACATTATTGTGAGCTTGGCAGGCTGGATTGCTGCCAGGGCTTATCTGTGCCAGTTTGCTGTCCGTCTGTGAATGAATTCTGTAAAGTATCTTTGGCTTGGAGTGTTTTGGTGTGGGACGAGGGGGTTCAGAACACAGGTGTATGTCAAAAAACCATGTACCTATGCCAGCTTAGCAATGGCAGTTCTTGAAATCACTGTTACTGTCATCCAAGGAGGACTGTGTGGATTGTTTTTCAAGGACCTCATGTGACTATGAGTTCCAATTTCCTGCTGACTTTCCTATTTATTTATTTATTTATTTATTTATTTATTTATTTATTTATTTATTATTTTTGCTTCTGGAAGCTAGCAGCCATAGTCACATGACCACAGGGAATGTTATGACGGCCATGTCCAATTATATTACCACTCAATTCAGCCCTATCAAAAATTTTATAAAGGAACACCTGTATTTAAAATGAAACCCCTTTTTTTTTTCATTTAAGGCTTTAATAAGTTAAACTTTTGGCTTGGTTTTCCATCTCAGTATTGTTCTCGTAGGCTTACAACTACTGTGCAAGATTTCAGGTGAGTAATTTTCCAGACTTCAATGTCAAGTTCTGGACTTTTAAAATGTTGTTTGTATATCAGATGCTCAAATGCTGGACTTTAGATTCTGACATGCTCTTGGGTTCTTCCTCCTGCTTATGAGAAGTTCATCCTATCTCAAGAAAGAAAATGATAATCAAAAACTGTTTTTGATAATAGCAATAGCAGTTAGACTTATATACTGCTTCATAGGGCTTTCAGCCCTCTCTAAGCGGTTTACAGAGCCAGCATATCGCCCCCACAGTCTGGGTCCTCATTTCACCCACCTCGGAAGGATGGAAGGCTGAGTCAACCTTGAGCCGGTGAGATTAGAACAGCCAAACTGCAGAACTGCAGTCAGCTGAAGTAGCCTGCAGTGCTGCATTTAACCACTGCGCCACCTCGGCTCTATAATATTCTGTTGAGTGTCAAAGAGCATTTGCTTCCCCATTGTATTCCAGATTTCTTATCTAGGACAGCAATGTGATGAACTCTTTTGAACCCTTGGCTGGGCAGCTTCCCATCTGGATATGTTTACTTGATAAGAGGCCATTGTGTAAATGACCAAGGACGCATTATAGGGGTCAACTAAAAAGGAACAAATTGTGAAGTTTAGTTTTGTTTCCTTGAAGAAAACATTTGGTAGCTATCTTCAGGTTATTTAACAATATATTTTTTTTAAAAAAAGATGCACTCATTCCTGTTCAAGCTGAGCAAATGCAGATTGAAGGAATTAATCATAATAGCTCAGGCTAATGGAAAGAGAGCCGTGTGACTGAAGCATAGAACAGAATTCTTTATGATTCTAAATCAGCTTATTAGAATTCAGACAAAACACACAGCTTCAAATAGAATTTCTCATGTCTCCACCCTTACTATCTTACAAGTCAATATAAAAATGCACAATTGTCACCAATGGTGCATTTCCTATTACAGGAAAGCACTGACTGTTCTGTTCCCCCTTCTCTGCTTGTTAAACAGACGACAAGCAAACAACTTAAAAGGAACTCTCTTTATCAGTTCTCGGCTCAGACTGGCTGCGAGCCCAAAAATAACATAAATACAGTCACTGACTAGATAACAGAATACTAAACAAAAACTCTTAAAACGCAATGCACTTCTCCAAGTGTATCCTTGAATCAGGGTTACAGAAAACAAAGCACTTCTCCAAGTGTATCTTACATAAACCACGACTGATGACCAATCAATATTGAATAAACCAAGGAACGTTGACTCCTGCAACCAGGGCGTGGCACCATCTGTCCTTTTATCCCCAGAATATGCCCCTAACGAGCCCCAGCTGCATAGTTAATCTTGCATCCTGAAAAGACTCACAGAAGACGTCTGCTGAGTCACAACACTGACTATGTTGATATAATGGGTATATTAGATTATGTCAAACAAATTGATTATTATTAATACCATGTTTCCCTGAAAATAAGACAGGGTCTTATTTTCTTTTGACCCCCAAAATAAGTGCTTGGCCTTATTTTTGGGGTGGGCTTATTTTGGAGGGAGGACTTATTTTGGGGAGGGCTTATTTTAGTGCATGCACTCAAAAGCCCAATTGGTTTATTATCCAGAGAGGTCTTATTTTCAGGGAAACAGGGTGGAAGAAATAATAGCACAAGTTGGACTCTAACAGGAATTGCTACCTTAAAGATGGATCTCTTCAGAATATGTGACTTTCTTCTTTTTCCTTCTGTGCCACTCCATACTACTATTCTTTTCCAACAGTTACGTAGCATTCTACTATGCTTATTAAGTTTTAATTGGCTGATTTAGAATTTACAGCAAAGGTGGGTTCCTACCGGTTCGCACCGGTTCAATAGAACCGGTTCGTCAAATCTACCAAACCGGTTAGAAGAGGTTCCACCAGTGGACCTGGAAAGCAGGCCACACCTACAGAAGAGGCTCAAAAAATATTTGAAACCCACCACTGGTTTACAGGTAGTGTTCACTTAAAGATGGCAATTGGTATGGGAAACTTCATCTTAAATGGATACAGTTGTAGGTCAAAAAAAACCTACATATCACCATGCCAGTTTAGCAATTGCAGTTCTGGAAGTCCTTCTTCCTATCCTTAAAGGGGGACTGTGAGGGGAATTATTCAAGGATCTCATGTGACTACAAGTTCCAGTTTCCTGCCAGGCTTTTGACTTTCCTTCTGAGAAGCCAGGAGGGAAAGTTGAAAATTGAAATCACATGACCACCGGGATGCTATTATGGTAGTAAGTATAGGGTCTAGTTGTACTATCACTCATTCAGCCCCATTATAAATTTAATCAAGGACCACCTGCATTTAAAATATTAGTTTCATCTCCTAAAAACGAAGTCTATGCCAATAGGTTGTGTTATTTTTTTTAAGTATCAGTACTTCTGTTGCAGTGGTGGGTTTTAAAAATTGTTGGAACCTACTCTGTGGGTGTGGCCTCCTTTGTGGGAGTGTCTTGCCACCCATGTGACTTGATGGGAGTGTCTTGCTGCCCATGTGACCAGATGGGAGTGGCTTGCTGCCCATGTGACCGGATGGGAGTGGCTTGGCCCCCTTGTGACCGGATATGAAATTATGAATTAGTACTTAGGTCGGTCCAAGTAGCTACTCAGAAGTTAGTGGTTAGAAGCAATCGTAAAGCAAGATATGGAATTAAAACCAGAAATATTTTGTTGGCTATTTGAAAGGGAGTATAATATAGATTTAATTTTACACATGTTAGCAGCTGCTGGAATTGTGTTTGCACAACAGTGGAAAAACAGAGATATGTATAAATAAATTGACAATTAAAATCAAGAAGGCTTTGAATACTTTTTCACGTGGGATTGGTTTTAGCAATTGCCAACTAACGGAAACAGAAATTAGAAATCCAAGAGTATGAAAGAAAACACCAAATATGTAAGGAAAGGTCCCTAAAATGTATAAAGAAATATTACTAGATCATTATTAATGCGCAGATAACTGTGGGGCATTACACACACACCAGTGGTGGGTTTCAAAAGTTTTTGGAACCTCTTCTGTAGGTGTGGCCTGCTTTCCAGGTCCACTGGTGGAACCTCTTCTAACCGGTTCGGTAGATTTGACGAACCGGTTCTACCGAGCTGGTGCGAACTGGTAGGAACCCACCTCTGTTCTGTTGGCACTCTCTTATTGGGTTAAATATTATAAGGAGCAATCACAATTATGATCATAATAAAGATGCCATTGTATTCTACAAGTCCAATATTTTGGATGAAAAACAATCTTCGTCCTTCATGTCTTTCTGATTAGATGTTAATAATTATTTTCAAAAGAGAGTCTCATTCACTTTTAACTGACTGCCAAAAAAAACGTATCAAAAAGTGAACATGGGGAGCAGGGGAAAACATAGCAGTGAATAGAAAATAAAAGTTGGCTATAAGCTAATAGTTTAAGCCAAGAGCAGCTTTTCCCCTTTTTAGAACTTTATATGCCTATGATGCCTGAACTCAAAAATAGATCGGACAAGGTCAATGTAGAGATGTTACAAGGAGGAGCTAAGTTCAATGTGAAGATCTTATCAATTTTCTATTCTTTTTTTCCAATATATTTTAGACTGTTTTTGTTAAAGATTTATACCGTGTATGGGTTCTAGGAAGTCGGGGGAGGGAAGGCTGCGGGGGGGTTGGGGGGGAGGGTGGGAGGGAGGGAGGTTTGACAAGGGGTGTTAGATTTTAATGTAATATGATTCCACATATACTGTCTTCTCTTATTTTTTCTTTAAAACTAGGATATGTTAAGTATATTGATATGGAAGCATAAATACCATCAACATAGAATGGAGTTTGCTCAGAAGCGGAAATACACCAATGAGAGGAAGAGTGGGAAACAGAGGAGAGAAGAAAGATGGGAAGAGAGGGATAGGAGAGAGGGTAAGGGGGGAGATGAGGAGGATAAGGAGGAGTGGAATGAGGAGAAGGAGAAAGGAAGGGGAAGTAGAGTAGGAAAGGATGATGGAGGGAAGAAAGGAGGTAGGAGAGAGGCATGTATAGTATACATGTGATTGTATGTCATGAAAATGGAAAATAAAAAAGTATATTTAAAAAAAAAATAGATCGGACAAAGTAAAAAGAGGCGTGGCCTGCCTTCTTGTATCTCAGATTTCCACATTGTTCCCAGGAAACAGACAGAATAAAAATAAAGGAGAGAAATAGAACCATCTCCAAAAGTCTGTGCTTAATTATACTTTCTCCTTAAATAAATACTTTATATTTACACAGACTAAATGCCTAAATATTTATATGTGCATAAATGTTTGACATATGATTGGGATCTTCCCAAAATGAGACCCAAACACAAATTATAATTAATCCATGGGGAATAGTTTTAGCGTACTGGCATCCCTGGGAGAGGCAAGAAAATGTAAATGATGACATGAAGTAGTAACACATTACTTAGTTTAGTAATGCGTCTTAGACTGACTTAGTTTAGTGTGACTTGGAGAGATACTACTAAAGGCTCTGCCTATGAAGGAAGATTATCAGATTCCATAAATTGTACGCCTTTCAAGATTCTATTTTGATATTATTTATCACATTTATAAGGCTGCTCAACTCCATAAAAACTCTGGCAGTGATAATTTCATTGATACCCCCAATCACAATTAGAAGTTTAGATTGATTTTGATAAGGGTGAAGGCATAAAATATTGGCAGAGCTCTAAAGACATGATTCTGTTAATATGCCTGTGGATCCAGTTTGGAGTCTGTTAGATAGTTGCATCGGTTGACGCATGACTTGGACGTGGCTGCTTATTATGTTTTAATTTCTGGTTTTAATTGGGTTTTAATCTGGTTTTAAATGGTTTTGTTTTCTATCGATTTTTGCATCTTGTTTATTGGTTCTGTCGTTTTGCTTATTTAATTATGTGAGCTGCCCAGAGTTACAAATGTGAGATGAGTGGCTATCCAAATTGAACAAATAATTATTAAAGAAATGGCAGGCCATGGAAATGTGGTGATTATGTTCAGTCCAAAGAAAAAAAATAAGGGTGGTAAAGAGAACCCCAGGAAGGATAAAACATTTTCTGAGTTGTGAAGACCAAAAGGTTTGAATTTTGTGATGGCCTGCTTTCCGGGTCCACTGGTGGAACCTCTTCTAACCGGTTCGGTAGATTTGACGAACCGGTTCTACCAAACTGGTGCAAACTGGTAGGAACCCACCTCTGGTTTATTACATGACACTTTTTAAAGTTCCTATTTTTTTTTAAAAAAGAAACTGCATATAAAAGCACTCATAAGAAATATAAAAGCACTCATAAGAAATATAAAAGCACTCATAAGAAATATAAAAGCACTTGTAATAAATACATGTTAAATAAGATTGCTTTCCATGGGTATCAAGAGGGCTCCTGCTATCAACAGCAGGATATACTTATATACAAATATAAGTTTGAAGCAAGTAGCGAGGGATAGGAAATCTTTTTACATCCTTTAGCCGCATTAAGCTCCTGCCTGCCTCTCCTTTGTCATCTGCTAGTTAAGAGGATGGATGGGTATTAAAATCTATTAAGAGGTAAGCAGTTGGCTTTTTGCACCTCCAGACTGGGGCTTATGAGTGATGTAATCTAGAAAGTATAGAGTAGAGGCTTCCCGGGTTTGTCTGTTTTAAAGGAATCGATCTTGTAAAACGGTATCCTGGAATTGCTCAGGGAGGAAAAGAGAACACAGCAATGTTGTTGTAATGCAATCAGCAAAGATCCAACATTGCTTCGAATGTACTGTACAATGTTACACAAACGGACATTATATTTAAACAATCCTGAATTTATTTAACTGCAATATCTAGGGAAAGGGAAAAAAATAGCATCACTTCCATAAATGTCTTCCATCTATACGATTGGTATTTTTCCCCTCTTCATGAAACAAACCCAGAATCACAGTATTTGAAAAGATAATTTGGGAATTACAATAAAATGAATCCTAGCCACACATTTATTTTAATAAATAAATAGATTAAAATGCTTTATCTTTATCTGTGATTGTCTCGATGCTACATACTATCATATATGGTGGACTTGTAAAAAGGTAAAAGCATTTTGGATAAAAATATGGTGGATTATGCAAAATGTTCTTAAAAACAGGATAAAGTTTACCCCTCAGTTATTCTTCTTAGGTATAAATACTGATTGTACAGTTATAGAGACTAACCTGATTTTGCATTTAATAACCGCAGCAAGACTGTTGGTGGCGCAATACTGGAAGAAGGAAAATCTGCCTACTATTCAAGAATGGACATTAAAAGTTACAAACCTAGCAGAGATGGTTAAAATATCAGCATATCTCAAGGACCACTCAAATGAGAGATATAAACTGGAGTGGAGAAGATGGATTGACTATATTCAAAATAAATACGGGACTAAGAAATTCCAGATAGTTTATGACTGAAGAAACAAGGAATGATATAATCTGTTTAAAAGTAGCCTAGCAAGAGGAGTTAAAGCTCAAATGAAAGATGATACTAACTTTTTTTTTAAGTTTATCTTAGAATATCTTTGTTAAAGATTTATACCCTGTATTGGTTCTGGGAAGTCGGGGGTGGGGAGGTTGGGGGAGGGGTTGGGTGGGGAGGGGAGGGGGAGGGAGGTAAACATTTGTAAAAGTTTTTTTTTTCCAAAAAATGTCAATTAAAAAAAATGCTTTATTTCAGAAGGCTGGTTAAAATAAACATGCAACACGCTAACCAGATAGATTTTCAGAAAGCAAAGAGAAAGGGGCTGCTTATAATAAAGGCTCAAACTGCTAATCATCATCACCAAAAGAACAGGGAGATTGATTGCCAAAATGATATCACCATTGCTCCTGAACTGTATAGCCAAATGTTACATAGCCCTCTCTTGTAGGAATCTAACCCTAAGCGTCTACACAGAAGTCTTTTCAAGAACATGCTTTTCTCCCATTGCTTATCATGCTTCAAGGAAACCATCATCCTGAAGTGTCTGCCAACTTTTAAAGTAAGGATCTGGTACCCTTGCCTCTGTCTTTTAACCGAGGACCATACTGCCACACATTGTAGGTGTTTAAAAACTGCAATCCTGCTAAACCATAAGAGTTTTCCGGTTGTGTGGCTTAGGTGCTGATGCAACTTGAATGCATTAGATGCAGTGGTGGGTTTCAAAAAATTTTCGAACCTACTCTGTGGGTGTGGCCTCCCTTGTGGGAGTGGCTTGCTGGCCATGTGACTTGGTGAGAGTGGCTTCTCTCTCTCTCTCTCTCTCTCTCTCTCTCTCTCTCTCTCTCTCTCTCTCTCTCTCTCTCCTTCCTTTTGTCTCTCTGTCCCTTTTTCCTTTTTTTCATCTCTCACTTTTTCTTTTATTTATTTATTTATTTATTTATTTATTTATTTATTTATTTATTTATTTATTTATTTATTCCTTTCTTTCTCTTTCTCTCTCCGTGTGAGTCTGTCTGTCTGTCTGTCTGTCTGTCTCTCTCTCTCTCTGTCTCTCTGTCTCTCTGTCTCTCTGTCTCTGTCTCTCTCTCTCCTTCCTTTTGTCTCTCTGTCCCTTTTTCCTTTTTTCATCTCTCACTTTTTCTTTCTTTCTTTCATTTATTTATTTATTTATTTCTTCCTTTCTTTCTCTTTCTCTCTCCATGTGAGTCTGTCTGTCTGTCTGTCTATCTATCTCTCTCTCTGTCTCTGTCTCTCTCTCTCTCTCTGTCTCTCTCTCTCCTTCCTTTGGTCTCTCTGTCCCTTTTTCCTCTTTTTTCATCTCTCACTTTTTCTTTCTTATTTATTTATTTATTTATTTATTTATTTATTTATTTATTTATTTATTCCTTTCTTTCTCTTTCTCTCTCTGTGTGAGTCTGTCTGTCTGTCTGTCTGTCTGTCTGTCTGTATGTATGTATGTATGTATGTATGTATGTCTCTGTGTGTGTGTGTGTGTGTCAGTGGTGGGTTTCAAAAACATTTGGGACCTCTTCTGTAGGTGTGGCCTGCTTTCCGGGTCCACTGGTGGAACCTCTTCTAACCAGTTCAGTAGATTTGACGAACCGGTTCTACAGAACTGGTGCAAACTGGTAGGAACCCACCTCTGATTAGATGCTAAGACAATGTTTCTGGAAACAAAGGGAATTGATAGTCTCCAATCAATCTGATACAGATTTAGCTGTATAGGCCAGTCAGAATAGAAGGAACAATTGCCAGCATTTCCAATTGCTTTACAAACTGAGTTTTTACATTAGCTTAGTCTAGTCACGAAATCCTTCCATTTATCGACTTCTGTAGATCAAAGTGCTCTATAGGTTTTAGATCTGACTGACAAATATATTTAGGAGTGACATGTGCAATTTCCAATTTTCCCCTTAGACTATCCCCAAAGAAGCATACTTCAAAGACAAATAATTCTTAACCTGATCAGGACTTTAATATAGAACAATATGTAAAATCTTTGATTTCCTGAACAAAATGAGAGGGATGCCTTGATATTGTTGGATTACAGTGCGTGAGTATGCAGACCTGACAAATTTCAATTCTCCTCTGACTATCACCTCTCAAATAAATAAATGAGGACTTGGTAAAAGTTTCAAAGGAGCGTTTCATTTCCACAAAATTCAAAAGAAGCATCCCCTTTCAAGCTGTTCTGAAAAGAAATAGTAATTCTTTCACATTTAGGATTGAAGCAAAGCAATCGTATTGTTTAAATCTGATTAAAGCCCATTCAGCCATTTCCTACAGAGAGAAAGATAAGAGTAAGAAGAATCTTCTGCATTATGAACTTAGTAGTAGTCCAGGTTGGACAGCTCCAAAAAGGAGCATGCTAAAATGTTTCCCAGGTTAGGTGTGTGCAATTTGGAGCTGGAGATTAAGCCCTTCTTCCTCAAGTGAGTAAGATAATGGTGAAATGGTCAGGGAAAAGGAAGGAAGGAAGGGAGGGAGGGAGGGTAGAATATAAAGCTAGGGGAGGAGTCATTAAAAATGTTTTTGCTAAATTATAATCCTGGCTACCTTCTATTTGCAAGTATTACACCCATTGAAATATCTATGAATTTTCAAAAGGCTATATTAAACATTACCAGTCTGCCTTCCACTGAGGATCTGTATATTGCACAAACCAGAAAGAGGGATGTTAAAATGTTGTGGCCCAGCAGGAGCCGTTGGAGCTGCCACCAGACTCCGACAGCGAGGGGCCCTATGAGTCGGCTCTGGAGGATGTGGAGGACCCTGGACAGGGTTCCGACTCCAAGCAGAGAGCAGAGAGGCTGTTTGGCTACCAGGAGGCGCCTGAACCTTGGACCAGTGGGAGGAGACAAGGGAGTGTGATCCGGATGGCAGCAGTGAGTTGTTCCTGGATGCCCGGCACCGAAGAGCTAATAGGCATCAGGAACCGTTGCGCAAGTATAGGAGTTAATTGCACTCAGCTGGTGGTCATTAGGCTCTTCTCCAGACTATAAAAGGACTACTTGTGCACACATCCCTTTTGCAGAAGTCAACGCAGGACCTAATGTTGGAGAGCATTATTGTGAGCTTGGTAGGCTGGATTGCTGCCACGGCTTATCTGTGCTGGATTGCTGCCATGTCTTATCTGTGCTGGTTTGCTGCCAAGGACCTGTCTGTCTGTTAATTAAATGCCGTAACCTATCTTTGGCTCAGAGTGTGTGTTGGTGTGGGATGAGGGGGGTCAGAACAGAAAATATCTACCCTCACATCCTGGACATAAATTGCTTCAACTTCATCCCTCAAAATGACCTTATAGGGTATTCCAAGCCAAAAAAAAAACTAGACACAAGGATAGTTTTTTCTCCCATGCCATCACTCTGCTAAACAATTAATTCCCACAACACTGTCCTACTGGGATGTCAAAATACCTAGTATTGTCCTTCTCATTTTTCTGATTACCTATTTTCTTAGCTTCTTGTGACTATAACTTTGTTGTTTGTATCTTATGATTTATGTTGACTGTTTTTTTATTTAATTTCCTATTATGAATTATGTTGATTGCTCATTTAGTATCTTATGACTATCACTGAGTGTTGTAACTTATCATTTATGAGTATTGTATTTTATGAGTGTGATAATGATTTATCACTTGTTGCTTGTATATACAGTGAGCTTGTGCACCGGAAATAAATTCCTTGTGTTTCCAATAGAACTTAACAATAGCACCGAGACTTATGTATACAGAGTCAGCATACTTTCCCCAACAATCTGGGTCCTCGTTTTACCAACCTCAGATGGATGGAAGGTTGTTCCAACCTTGAGACGGTGAGAATCAAATTGCCAGTAATTGGCAGTCAGCAGAATTAGCCTGCAGTGCTGCATTCTAACCACTGCACCATCGTGGCTCTTAATCACACTTGGGCAATAAAGAACTCTATATTAGAAAACATGATAAGCTTTGCTTCAGTGGAAGCATTCCTTTCCCTGCAATGCCACTAATGAATGGCTGGGGTTCCCCTGCAATGAACTGATAGACTCATGGGCAGGAATTTCGTGAAAAAATGAATATGACATAATATGGAAGAATGTGCTGTGGAAGTAGAGCAGAAAAACTGCCACGGAGTTGAATATAGGATGTGTGAGGGATAAAACACTCTCCTCTCCTAACCAATGGTTGATTGTCTGTGCTAGTAAGAAGCAGTGTGTATCAACCCAACGTTCACCTTCATTCAAACCTTAAATATACAAAGCTTAATATTTTCGTTTGGATTTAGTTTTGCTATCTCTAGCTGAAATCTGATGTTGGGGAGAAAATGTATCCAAAGATATGTTTAGAAATGCAATGCAGATGTTTGTTAAAATTCTTGATGCTTTTCCATCTATTTATAAAAATGCAAATTAAGAGGATTAATTTCAGATTTCTTCCCCAAATAACTTTTTTTTAAATATTTAGACTAATCCTCTGCAGAAAAAAATATATGTTTACTGTACTGATTCAGATAGATCAGTTATTAGCTATTATTATAGTAATACACCCTCCTGCCTTCTTTCTCATTGCAATGAAAAAAGAAATTGTTATTTATGGTTTAAGTCTCCATATTCACTCAAGAGACCAATGTTTATATTTTCTCACCAAGGATGCTGTGGAATAAGGGATTGTAAAGATGGCAGCAATAAAAAATAGACTATAATTGGGGGATACAAATCCTTTGAAAAAAATAAGATATGTATGCAAGAACAGGGCCTAAAGCAGCCAAACAGCCTTGAAAAACTACAGTTGATTTAACCATGTTGTAATGAGCACCTTAACTAAGAATGCTCTAGAGTTCTGTGGGGTTCTTTATTGACTGTAAATTAACCCCTTCTATTTGTAGTAAAGAAGTGTGTGAGTTGTCTAAATCCCCGAGCAAGTATGAATTCACTCCCACCCCCTTTTGAGATTAAATAGGGAAGAGAGAATGGATGGGAGGCTTGATGGTATTTGATGTTAGGGAGGGAGGGAGGGAGGGAGGGAGGGAGGGGAAGAGGATCCCAGTCAACAAATAAAATCATCATCTCCAGAGTGCAAATTCAGAGAACTATTAATAGACAACAAATTCTTTGGTCATATGATTTCTCACAAAGCAAATGACAGGGCACCTCTCAACCCATAACTAAAGCGGGGGAGAGTCGGGCAACTTGGATGGACCTGAGCATTTACTGGCAGGATGCCCTTCCTGATGCCACCTGGTGTTCGCAGCAGACATTTTTTTTCTTTGCGCCCAGAGAGAGAAACATCTGTCGCTACCTAGGTGTCAGCGTTCCAAGTATCTTGTAGAATTAAATCAGAGTCCAAGGCAAAACGATCCTTTTGGTTCCAATTTAATAAAGCAGACATCTTAGGCACATCTGTGTTAATCCCAATACTGGAAATGACATCAGAATCCCACCCAGTTAAAAGTTCATGATCTTGTCCCCACACCCACAAATCCATCACATGGTCCAATCTTCTTCTTCCAGGCTGGCATCCACACCCAGCTGCTTCCGGTCAGGTGTGAAAGTGCGGAGACAAAGGATGACCTTGGCTTCTAGTAAAGAATGAAAAACAATACATTCCACAATCCTACTCCTGTCTATTCCCCCCTCCCATTGACTCTACTAAAGAAACAGCATAATAAAATAAGAGAAAGTGTGGCAGGCCACAATTCTAAAAGGAATATAATTGCAGGCCTGACACTAGGATTGAACTCTCAACCTTCCCAATGGGAGGTGATTAGCTTCACCACTAGGCCACCAAAATTGATGCTTCAATAGCTCTATTGAAGATTAACCCAGATTTATAAATACAGTGAATGATTAGATTTGAGATACGATTGGTCGTATTTTGTTTGAGAGCAATTGCATGGCTTCAACCCAATGTTAGTTTATTTACAGGGCTTAATTTCCATCTTTGATGGAATGTATTTTTGTTCATATTTCCTCCTTGAAGTGCATCGCTTTAATTTAAATCTAACACCTCTATTCCTCTTTGCTGTTGCATAGTTTAATAATCTCCAAATACAATTTTAAACAGTTATTTTGATGCCAATTAAATTATCAGGGAGATTTGGGGGGGGGGGCCTTTAATCTATATCATATGTTTCAGGAGGCCCATGCTTTGATATACCGATTACAAATATATTGTTAGTCCAGCTACTTTGCAACTTATAGGAAATGAAAAAAAAAAAATACCTTCCTTCTTTCTAATTAGAGTTATCAGCTTTGGTCATCAAAAAGCCAGGCAGGTACTAGACGATAGAAAAGAATTATTTGAACGCAGTGTTTCTCTAAGTCGGCAACTTTAAGATATGTGGACTGCCCAGCCATGCTCTTTAGGGAATCCTGGGAGTTGAAATCCACATATTGTAAAATCAAGCCAAGTTTGAGAAACACTAATTTAATGTGGTGATGTGCTGCCATCTAGTGGTCACCTGACTTTTTGCTTACCTAATCTGGCATTTCAAAAGCCCTAATTGAGAGGAAGGGGGTGGGGGGGGGAAAGGTGGTAGCCAATTAACTCCCAATTAGAATGTAATAACTGCTGCATCTGCCTGCATGACCTGTTTGGTGGGACATGACTTGTAAAGTGGGAGATTACAGATTTGGGGGGGGAAAAAAGATTCACCACATACTTCCCTCTGCTCCAAAAGCACTTCTTCCAAAGGCTTCGTACAGTTCTGATGCAATACATGATAACTTTACTTGCCATAAAGCAAACTCGTAAATAAGATCATATAATGATGTGCATACTTGCAACGTAAGTACATGTGGTAGAAACCAGAGGTGGGTTCCTACCAGTTCACACCTATTCGGTAGAACCGGTTCGTCAAATCTACCGAACCGGTTAGAAGAGGTTCCACCAGTGGACCTGGAAAGCAGGCCACACCTACAGAAGAGGTTCCAACAATTTTTTGAAACCCACCACTGGTCCTTGGATGTGATTATTCTACACTATCATGCTCCTATTTATAAAACTCAGTGCCTCTGTGAAAGGCAAGGATGACTACTGCGTTTGTGGTGCAATCAGAACATTGCGTGTGTTGACGTTGTTTTAACGCAAACCAAAGATGCCTTTTAAAAAACAAGTTTACATCGTATTCTTATGCATGCCAGTGCTGTGTGAGAGGTAATTTAAGGTGGTTCTGACAAGTGTCATCGGCATCTTCATATCCGGTCACATGGGCGGCAAGCCACTCCCATCCGGTCACATGGGTGGCAAGCCACTCCCACAAAGGAGGCCACACCCACAGGGTAGGTTCGAACAATTTTTGAAACCCACCACTGGTAGAAACATAGAATACAACACAGGGAAAGAAAGGGAAGAGCTGCAGAATGATAGATCTTTTCCATGGTGACATGGGGCGGGGGGAGAGAGAAATCACTTGTTTCTCTTGGTTAGGGACATATCAATTTCTGGAATCCTCGGCGGCCCTGAGTTTGGTTGCTTGTTTGCATACATTTCATTACCCAACTAGGTAACCTTGTCAGTGATGGTGAGGGTGAGGTTTGCGTCCTGTTCTTTCCTGTTGCTTCCGATGGCTTAGAGGTAGAAATGCTTGCCTCACAATCGGGAGGTTGAGAGTTAATCCTAGGAAGTGCAGATGTTACTCTATCGTGGTGCAAAGAGAAAATATCTGCTGTGAACTCCACATAGGTATCAGCAGTGACGTGCAGTCAGGGAAGGCAGGAGAGGCAGAGCCTCACCACTGTCATCATGGAAAGAAAAAAAATGTAAAAGGAAAAAGGCAAGAGCTGAGGTCAGGCTGAGCTAGTTGCTGCCAGAGTCACCGTGGATGACTCTGCTTAGTGCTTAACTGTTTAAAAATGCCTCCTCTACAGGAGGAGGCAGGAGAACAACATGCCTCGTCTAGTCTGACTTTAGGCATTTTATGATCACTCGAGCAGAGTTAAGCAAGGGTTAAAAGCCGAAAAATTCCCGACAGAGGGAGGAAGGAGGGGAAGGGAGAAGAAAAAGAAAGAAGGAAACTTATTTCGCAAAGGAGAAAAACAAATGCTGTCGCTTTAAATCAGAACTGAGGATGCCTGGCTGTGGAATTCTGGGAGTTGAAGTCCACAAGTCTAAAAAAAAATTTGTGTCAGTGCCTCACTAGCCATAAATCTCACCGCACGTCACTGGGTATCAGGAAGGGTATTTGGTCAGTAAATGCTCAGCTCCAGACAGCTGTCCTGACTTCACCTCAATAAAAGGGATTACAGGGTTGTGAAAAGAAAACAAAAATCTCTGTTGTTCCCAAGGGAAGCAAACCGCAAACTCCCTAGCAGTGATGATGTATACCATATAATGAAATATTTGCAAGCAAATATCTGAGTCCAGAGAGCATCAAGGACTCTACAGTTTAATCCCAAACCAGAGATATTCTCAATTTCATTTCACATCTGCCTCAGGATCTTATTCTTTCTGTATTTCTACAAAGAAATTGTAGAATTCCTTTGGTATTCAATACGGACAAAGCATACCTACATTCAGGAGAGAACTTCTATACACAGTTCTAGGCTGCATAAACAGAGGGACAGAATCAAGATCACGTGAAGTGTTAATACTACTTTATAAGGCCTTGGTAAGGCCACACTTGGAACACTGCATTCAGTTTTGGTTGCCATGATGTAGAAAAGATGTGGAGACTCTAGAAAGAGTGCAGAGAAGAGCAACAAAGGTGATTAGGGGACTGGAGGCTAAAACATATGAAAAACGGTTGCAGGAACTGGGTATGTCTAGTTTAATGAAGGACTAGGAGAAACATGATAGCAGTGTTCCAATATCTCAGGGGTTGCCACAAAGAAGAGGGAGTCAAGCTATTCTCCAAGGCACCCAGAGGTGGGTTCCTACCAGTTCGCACCTATTCGGTAGAACCGGTTCGTCAAATCTACCGAACCGGTTAGAAGAGGTTCCACCAGTGGACCCGGAAAGCAGGCCACACCTACAGAAGAGGTTCCAAAAAAATTTGAAACCCACCACTGAAGGCACCTGAGGGCAGAACAAGAAGCAATGGGTGGAAACTAATCAAGGAGAGAAGCAACTTAGAACTGAGGAGAAATTTCCTAACAGTTAGAACTAATTAATCCGTAGAACAACATGCATCCAGAAGTTGTAAATGCTCCAACACTGGAAGTTTTTTAAGAAGATGTTGGATACCATTTGTCTGTAGTGGTGTAGGTAAACCAACCCTGATCTCAGAAAAGTAAACAAGGATGGCCCTGGTTCATGGAACACACTGGGGTTCTAAGAACTTTGAAATAAAGATAATTCTCATGTGAAGGCAATGGTAAACCATTGTTTCAATGAAAACTATGTGGGTGTGTCAAAAAAAATCACGAGGGATTAACTCAACTCAAGGAAGAAATGGAGAACATGAAGATGTGGTCGGCCTAATGAAAGCAATTAGCTGTTAATAACCAAAGGCTCTTCCTTCAGCGTTTATATGATGCTTTTCTCCAGCACTGGAAGGAGACTTTGAATCCAGGCCATCTCTCTGCTAGCAATGAAATGAATGAAAACACCAAGGAGCACAACAAAATATACTTCTTCCTGGGTAGAAAATAGGTGTAAAATGGGAAATATTCAGTGTGTTTCCGTGCCTTTATTTTGTTTGTTCGTGGTTTTTATTTTATTTTCTTCCCATCTGTCAAACTCAGCTCAGACTGGATTCTTCTGAAACAAACCTCTCTGCCAAACTAATGAGGTATATTAAGTTAAAACAGAAATGACCTATTCAAAACTGCTCCATATGCTTTGCTGGTAAAATGGTATTTTAGCTGATTCTTTATAATTAACCCAATACTCTGCTGTTTATACTACCCAAGTTTCCCATCATTTGTTTCATTTCTTCTGCTTTTTTCTCATGAAATAGATGAAAACCTTACCCAGTGGAAAAAGTAGGTGAACAGCCATTCCAAAATATTTGGAAGCAGCTGAGATACATTCATACCTGTATTTGCTTTTTTTCCCCCATGACCTATCCACCTGCTTCATATCAGTAGCATGAATCCTTTCAGGGGATTTTGTGAAAATGCAATGTGTTGTTTTTCCTTGAACTGGTCTGTATAAGCAAAAACCTTTAAATGTACTTTCAAGAATCAGAGACTTTTTAGTTAGAAAATGTCCTCACCACCGTCCCAATCCATGAATGGAAATTATATTTTATGTAACTATGATCTCTTTGGATCTGTTTGCGGTCTACATTTTCATACTTGTTACAAAATTGTGCAGAACATAGATTAAAATTTTGTCCGATGGCTTTTATAGAAAAACTACTGGCACATTAATAACACATTCTTGTTTTCTAATCAACATGTTATATTCCTATGTCTCCAATATTTAAAATAGTTTTTTTCTTTCCCACAAAAGTACATTGATTCCTTAGAATTAATTTCAAAGTCTTAATATTCAAAATCAAATATACCAATGTTTTCAGAGTTCCTAATCAATTGAAAACTTTGTAAAGCCAAAATGTTTCTTGCTTTGTGTTTGTTTATTTATTTTAAAGTGTTAAAGCTTTTAAGGAAACAATTTTATTTTCTCATGTTAAGAATGAAAGACATTCCTGTGATGTTTCCAGTCTTGTCATTCAGAAGATGTCTAAAATCTTTAAAGTAATTAATTGGTAATTGCTGAAAAGTGACTAGCAAAAGAAGTGAATATTTAGTGTCCTTTGGAAGTTCTGGTTGCAGCTAGAGCAAGGATGATAAATTCCCTCAGCTCTTGGTTCTCATGCTGGCTGGAGACCACAGCTTTCCAATATCTTTGTGAGAAGCAATCATATGGAGCACAGTTTGAGCGTCTTCATCTCATGCCTTCTCTTCCCAGAGGGGGTTAAAGGAACCAAGCTGTTCATCATCTGTTCCTAGTTGCAATTGTCAACTCTACTTATGCTGTCTTCTGTCTGCTGTTCTTCCCCGGAAATCCAGGGGGCAAATTTCTATGAATAAAAATTGGGACGTGACTAGGAAGACTTTGAGAAACAATAAATCACAGTATTACTAAACACTGAAGGAGTGAAGGTAAGGCACCTGTAGTTTGCTATAATTAAAATGAGCAATTAAAATATGACATTTACTCTGGTACTAAGGAACCCTTCTGATCATGCATGAATATAGAATTTAGAACTTTTTTGAACTCATAAAACCAAAAGATAGAAATAAGGCTAAAAGAAATTGAGTTGATGCATCATATATAAGTTTCATAACTATTTACAAACATAGAAAGAGCCGAGGTGGCGCAGTGGTTAGGGTGCAGTACTGCAGGCCACTTCAGCTGACTGTTATCTGCAGTTCAGTGGTTCAAATCTCACCGGCTCAAGGTTGACTCAGCCTTCCATCCTTCCGAGGTGGGTGAAATGAGGACCCAGACTGTTGGGGGCGATATGCTGACTCTGTAAACCGCTTAGAGAGGGCTGAAAGCCCTATGAAGCGGTATATAAGTCTAACTGCTATTGCTATTGTTATCTGCAGTTCAGCGGTTCTAATCTCACCGGCTCAAGGTTGACTCAGCCTTCCATCTTTCCGAGGTGGGTGAAATGAGGACCCAGACTGTGGGGGCGATATGCTGACTCTATAAACCGCTTAGAGAGGGCTGAAAGCCCTATGAAGCGGTATATAAGTCTAACTCCTATTGCTATCGTAATAAATAATCAGATTGTCTCTATTCCTTGCTGCCAACTAATGATTAATCTGGATTTTAGCAGCTCAGATCTGGTAGTTCTCAATTGTTGCTGCTGAATGCATTTAATTATATGTTAATATTGTTACTTTTTTCACATAAGAGAAAAATCAATTGTGTTGGTCACAACCCCCTCTGAACTTTACTAGGAAAGGAAAGGAAAGGAAAAGAAGGGAAGGGAAGAGAAAGGAAAGGAAAGGAAGGAAAGGAAAGGGAAGGGGAGGGGAGGGGAGGGGAGGGGAGGGGAGGGGAGGGGAGGGGAGGGGAGGAGAGGAGAGGAGAGGAAAGGGGAATTAGTAAATTTCTTTTGTGTTATTTTTCTTTCCTGCAATTCCGATTTTAATGAGTGTACTTAAATTCCCTTTCTGTTATTCCATTCCACGATCTCTTTGAAATGAAAGTGAATCACATACCACTGTTCAGAAGAAAGTCTCTTAATAAAATCAATAGTGGCATGCATCTGCCTGTTGAGAAGGAAAGTTTTCCACATCAAGTTAGACACTTCCTAGCAGTCAACACATGCTAATAAAATTATTCTTTTTTTTTTTACAGAATAAATCAAAAGAATAATCCTTCCAGCTGTGTGCACCTGTTTAAGAGAGTCTCTCTTTCTACATAAGGACAAAGAATTTCCTCCTAACTGCACACAGTCCAAATTACAGCTGTTTGAAATTCTTCTCATTCATCATCACCATTTATTTAGGGTTGCCAACATGATGACAGTTCCCTCCTTGCTCCTGTGTTTTAACAGCAGCTTAATCTTCTGATATAATCAGCTGGAAACATTTATCTCCATGCTATGAAAAACATTCCTTGCTAATATTTACAGCTCAAGCTGTTGTTAAAACAAGAACAGGCCACGTGGTTCAGAAGAGTTATCTATTAGATGTTATCCCACAATAATGTCCTATATTCTTATCCAACTTTATGGTAGCTTCCAGACACCAGCATTTTACATTCACAATTTTATTAGAAGTTTCATACTCTGTCTGTCTGTCTGTCTGTCTGTCTGTCTGTCTGTCTGATAAAGTATCTACATACTGGTGAGAATGTTTGTGGTATTTGTTTAGGCAAAAATACAACACTTGAGAGCATGTCTACAAAGAATTATTCACACCCTCTTTCAAATGCTACTCGATGCATGGATTTACTTCTAGAGAAATCATTATACTAATTGTTTAGCATCACCAAACCCCTCTTTGTAAATAGTGCTTTATTTTTTAAAGACAGCCAAAAGGCAAATGGTTCAAGAGTACAAAAGGTGAAAAGCATAATGCAAGAGCATCAAGTCAACACCAGGGTAGGCAACTTGAGTAGGAATATTTGACAATAGCCAATTTGGTGTAGTGATTAATGCATCAGGCTAGAAACTGGGAGACGGTGAGTTCTAGTTCCATTTTAGTCACAAAGGGAGCTGGGGATCCTTGGACCAGTCATTCTCTCTCATCTCGAGAAAGGCAGCAATGACAAATCAGTTGTCCAGTGGACCCATATAAATATTGCAGAAATCGATGCACTGCGTCAGTGAAGGTCCAGATAAGCATCCAAGATTTTTAACAACATACAAAATATATATAAAAAAACCTTAAATATTTATTAAAACCAATTAACCAATGACATTCCGAGGAAAGATGCATCTTGACAGAGCTTCTAAACACTGAGTGTGAGCATACCTCAGCTGACTGTTATCTGCAGTTCGGCGGTTCAAATCTCAGCGGCTCAAGGTTGACTCAGCCTTCCATCCTTCCGAGGTGGGTAAAATGAGGACCCGGATTGTTGTTGGGGGCAATATGCTGACTCTGTAAACCGCTTAGAGAGGGCTGAAAGCCCTATGAAGCGGTATATAAGTCTAACTGCTATTGCTACTGCTATACAACTAAGAGAGTTCATTCGAAAGCTTGGAAATCACCCAGGGCAATGCTTTTTTCCCACAGGTCAGATCAATGAGTTATTGACAAGAGAGGTTTCTTAAACAGATCTTAACAAAGAAGTAATGCTTTGGTGCTAATCTGGAGTTTGGTGTCCTATGAAATATACTCACTTTTTTTTGGCTGTTTGTACTTTACACCAGGTTTAAAACATAAAGCAAGAGAATCAATAGCAGAACACAATGTAGCTTAAGTAAGTAAGGCTGAACCCCAGCATGTTCCAACTCAAAAACCATTTTGAATTGGCCTGCTCCAAAAAAATAAAATAGCCCTTCCTTTTCTTCTTAACTATTTGTCTTCTTAAAAGATAAATCTGGAGGTGGCAGTCACAGAAGGTTATAAATAACTAGCTGGATACCTGTGCTTTGTAATGAAACTATGTGATTGGGCTATGCAGGAGAAATTCGATGCACAATCTGTTGGCTCAGTGGTGGTCGGTGATTGAAAGACATAATATTAGCAGGGAATATCTCCCCTGCTGCCTTAAGTCTGGAAGCAGTTCCATAGGTGGAAGGACATTTTGGTGAGGTACCAACATTTAGTACTATAAGGAACCCCAGACTGCTCCTGAGTGAAGGAGCCTGCCAGTTTGAACTGAGGTAACAGAATTTGAGGCAACTGGCAGTTGGAACAGAGTTCTTTTCAGTGGGGAGGGGAAGTAGAACTCCTTAGCATCAGAATGTGTTAATTACTGTGTAAGAATAACTAATTATCTGATGATTATTTCAAAAAATCCTTTCTTAGTGAGCACCTAAAAGCCAAAACGAACATATGTGCCAAATTTCAAGTTTGTAGGCTTTACGGTTCTGGAGATTTTGTGATGATGCATGAGTAGTATTTGCCTATTATATATCTATATATCTATATATCTATATATCTATATATCTATATATCTATATATCTATATATCTATATATCTATATATCTATATATCTATATATCTATATATCTATATATCTATATATCTATATATCTCTATCTCTATCTCTATCTCTATCTCTATCTCTATCTCTATATCTATATCATCTATATCTCTCTATCTCTATATATATATCTCTATATCTCTCTATATCCATATCTATCTATCTATCTATCTATCTATCTATCTATCTATCTATCTAATCTATATCTATATCTATATCTATATCTATATCTATATCTATATCTATATCTATATCTATATCTATATCTATATCTATATCTATATCTATATCTATATCTATATCTATATCTATATCTATATCTATATCTATATCTATATCTATATCTATATCTATATCTATATCTATATCTATATCTATATCTATATCTATATCTATATCTATATCATCTATATCTATATCTATCTATATCTATATCTATATCTATATCTATATCTATATCATCTATATCTCTCTATCTCTCTATATATTTCTCTCTATATCTCTCTATATCTATATCTATCTATCTATCTATCTATCTATCTATCTATCTATCTATCTATCTATCTATCTATCTCTATCTCTATCTCTATCTCTATCTCTATCTCTATCTCTATCTCTATCTCTATCTCTATCTCTATCTATCTATCTATCTATCTATCTATCTATCTATCTATCTATCTATCTATCTATAAAATGTATGATTTTTTAAGATTCTGTATTTCAAAAACCACAAAATGATTGAAATGATTTGCTCCTTTCCCCTTTTTTTTTCTTTCAGAAAGTCATGTAATCATTCATCACATCTATACATTTCTTTCCAGAATGCACTTCCCCTTATTCATTTGTATAACAGCTAATGTGTGAAGGATGAACGTTATCCCTCATCAGAGCTCACCACTTTTTAATTAATTTCCCAGCAGTATATTAATTAGTTGTGTGGAGTATTCTAGAACTCTGCTATTTCCTTAACAAGATTAAAGATTTATTGTGTGAGTATCTATAATATCACAAGTCAAAATCACTTAGGGGAGAATGATCTCATGATCACCAGAAATTACAGGGCTACTGTTAACTATATATATAAAAAAGGAGCCAGAACAACAAAGTATAGATAACAAAGAAGAATACAAAATAAACCCTTGCAATTTTTTTCATCATGATGTGTCATGATGAAGGCCTGCCCACCCCCCACCTCCCCCCAAAAAAGGCAAAAGTTCTTTACTTTCTCAGACATTAACACGGAAGGGAATGTTGTTATTGCTGACCCTACGTAGCCCAGGGTTTTGATATATGGGAACATATTTTTTTTGATGTTCTATTTTCTGAAGTTCTACAAAGGCTGAAAGAATGTAGACTTCAAAACCAACATTTTACAGAATTGATTTATGAATTCAATCATCGTATGGTATTTGATTTTGCCCAGAGTCAGAGAAGAGCAAGGTGAAACGTATTGATGCCTATGTGTTTCTGTTGAAAAAGGCACTTTGAAAGTAATCTGCTTCCCTTCCTCCTCTAGATTCAACATCTATTGTTCAGTATATTGTAGAAAGATGTTTAGTCCGTGGGCATCCCTTAACCTTGCAAATGCCCCCTTTTTCCATCCCACAGACTACGCCTGCAGTCAGCAGAGCCAATTTTTAGCCCACTTGATGTTTTGTTTCATTTTGGAGCAAAATTGGATTCATTTTGTTTTCTCAAACATCCCAAATTGCCCAATTTCCCCCTGTGGCCTTGGTGTAGTCCATGATCTGTGTAGTCTTAGCAAACGCATTCCCTCTTGCTTAATACAAACTTTCTCAAATACAAAAAGTCAATTTACTCTCTCTCTCTCTTACTGTGTTTCTACTGTGTGTGTATCTGTGTGGAAGGTGGGAAGAAGAGGGAGAGGGAGAGAGAAGAGGAAAGGGACAAAGAGAGGGAGGGGAGCAAGAGAGAGTGAGTGTGTGTGTGTGTGTGTGAGAGAGAGAGAGAGAGAGAGAGAAAGAGAGAGAGAGAGAGGGAGCGAGAGAGAGAGAGATGCTTAGAATTCTGGATGTTTCAACACAAGAGCATTTTAAAACTCAAGCATCTGTTTATGTAAGGCAAAAATGAAGGGTGTATTTTTTTATTTCTTGTAAAAAGGAAGTAGGGAGCACATGGCTACCTCTCCACAAAGATACTGAGCTTGTCAACTGGAAAGCTGACAGCTGAGGTTCGAGACCCGAGCACCACACAATGGGGTGACTCCTGTTCCTTGCCTCAGCTCCTGCCCACCTAGCAATTCAAAAGCATGGGGAGGTGAGTAGAGTAATAAGGACCACTTCAGTGGGAAAGTAACAGTGTTCCATGCATCTTTGGCGTGTAGTCACGGTGACCACATGACTATGGAAAATAGCAATAGCAATATAGCAGTTAGACTTATATACCGCTTCATAGGGCTTTCAACCCTCTCTAAGCGGTTTACAGAGTCAGCATATCACCCCCACAGTCTGGGTCCTCATTTCACCCACCTCGGAAGGATGGAAGGCTGAGTCAACCTTGAGCCGGTGAGATTTGAACTGCCGAACTGCAGCTGAAGTGGCCTGCGGTACTGCACTCTAACCACTGCACCACCTTGGCTCTAGTGTTTTTGGACAATGTCTTTGGACAATGTATTCGGACAATGCTGACTCTCTTGGCTAGGAAATGGAGATCAGCACTGTGCCCTAGAGTCATACACAACTAGTCAAGGAAATTTTACCTTGAAAAAGAAAGGGTGAAGGTTCAGCCTTTGTAGGCACACCATACATAATAGATGAAAACTGAATAAGTTGTAATATTTTCTTTCATTTCTGTACGTTACTTGAGGGCTTGGCTGATAATTGTGGCAATCCTCCGGTCTTAAGAGAGGAGCCTGCAGGGGATGGGCGGGAAATGGCTATATTACCTTCTAAGTATTGCACAGAAAGGAATGCTCCTGATTGACTAGTTCACCAAGGAAAAATATGAATATAAGCTGCAAAGGAGAAAACAGTACAAAAATCAAACAAAGGAGTTTAACCCAAGAAAAAAAGTAATAAGAGATTATACAAGACAGAACAGATGTATATTCTGCATGAAACATGACACGTATACTATTTGAAGGTTGATGATATAAGAAAAAGAGAGATCTTGGACTGCACATTAGGTGAATAGCGTATATTGGGATCCTTATATTAAAACAAGGAGTAGGGAAGAGATAAGGGAAGAAGGAAAGAGAAAGGAGAGGAGGGTGAAAGGGAGAGAAAGAGAAGGGGAGATAGTAGGAAGGGAAGAGGAAGAGTGGAGGAGAGGCAAGGGAAGAAGAAAGAGGTAAGGAGAGGTGGGTGGAAGGGAGAGAAAGAGAAGGAGAGGAGGGTGGAAGGGAGAGAAAGAGAAGGAGAGAAGGGTGGAAGGGAGAGAAAGAGAAGGACAGAGGGCAGGAAGGGGAAGAGAGGGGGTAGGAGTAGGGGAGAGGTAAGGGAAGAAGGAAGGGGAAAGAGAGGAGGAAGGAAGGAAGTAGAGAAGGAAGGGAGGGAGAAAAGAAAGGGAAAATAAGGTGGTGTTACAACAGGTGTTTGGGATGGTAAACAAAGCAACCCAAACTGTATATTATAACCTTTTAAATAGAATAAAAAAGTATAAGAATGGCAAAGAAAAAGAATAATACATGTAGATATGCATGTTAATGTATATCTATAATTGTATGTTAGATAATAAATGATAGTAAGAATATAAAGCACAATATAGGTAAACAATATTTTGTTATAAATAGCTAAGTATAAATAAATATAGAATTGTACATAAAAATGGATAACGAATAAGGGGACCATGAAGGCAAGATAGAAATGTATAGAAGGGAAAACACTAACTGCAAAGAAACCGATTCAGAACTGCTGTATGATATACGATGGAACTTCTTGTTCCTATGTTGTTTTAAGTCATGTGTTTGTTTTTGTTGATGTGTTCATGTGTTTAAAATAAAATTTAAAAAAAAACACCATTTCATAGGTGGTCAGAACCCCAAAATTACATAGAATTCAGGGTTTTTTTTTTTCCTGAACAAAACAGTAGATATAATGGTGTGTAGGAATGATCTTGGAAAATTGGAGGAACAACCATGGCCAGGGAAATGGTTGGAGAACAGGCATCTTAGCCTATGAAAGGAATGTGAATAGAGTAAATGCCTCAGAAGAGACTCTCCCTAGTTTCTCCGTTTGCAAAGGCATCACGGGAGAAATGTAGCTTCAGACTTGCAAGACTCTGTTTACGTAACCTTGTCATAAAGTAGAATTAGCTCACCTGGGTCTGCTTCCTATCTGGACTTCTCCCTCTAGGCTGACATCAATCTTGCACGTCTGAAGACACATCTCTCCCCTGTCAATGGTATAATTGTGCAAGTTATTTGAAGAGAGAAAATTGAGGAAGGTGTTTGAAAAGACAAAAAAAAAGTGGGTAAATATTAATCTACTTCTCCACAAATTATACCGTTCTGGATAATTGTGTGTGGGAGAGTTGATATTCCCAGGGGGTATTCCTGGGAGAGATGAGTGAAGATTCCCAGGACCATTTTCCAAATAGAGTACATAATTACAGTAAGATCACCCTAGTATGAAGCTTATCCCAGCTGCCTGGTTTAAACAATCAGATACCTACATTGTACAGAAGATGCTGAAGATGGCTGATCACTTTTTGACATTATTTTGAAATGTACAGTAGAAGATAATGATAAACCACTGCCTTATTTACCAAGAAAACCACATGGTAGAACAATATAAAATAATGAATGATTTAACCAAGGTTATATGTGAAATATAGATTGATAGAAGCTAGATTGGGGGAAGATCAGTGGTGGGTTTCAAAAATTGTTGGAATCTACTCTGTGGGTGTGGCCTCCTTTGTGGGAGTGGCTTGCCACCCATGTGACCGGATGAGAGTGGCTTGCTGCCCATGTTACCAGATGGGAGTGGCTTGCCGCCCATGTGACCGGATATGAAATTATGAATTAGTACTTAGGTCGGTCCAAGTAGCTATTCAGAAGTTAGTGGTTAGAAGCAATCGTAAAGCAAGATATGGAATTAAAACCAGAAATATTTTGTTGGCTATTTGAAAGGGAGTATAATATAGATTTAATTTTACACATGTTAGCAGCTGCTGGAATTGTGTTTGCACAACAGTAGAAAAACAGAGATATGTAAATGAATCAATATTACAATGTGCAGGAATAAATAAATTGACAATTAAAATCAAGAAGGCTTTGAATACTTTTTCACATGGGATTGGTTTTAGCAATTGCCAACTAACAGAAACAGAAATTAGAAATCCAAAAGTATGAAAGAAAACACCAATTATGTAAGGAAAAGTCCCTAAAATGTATAAGGAAATATTACTAGATCATTATTAATGCGTAGATAACTGCGGGACATTACACACCCACCAGTGGTGGGTTTCAAAAAAATGTTGGAACCTCTTCTGTAGGTGTGGCCTGCTTTCCGGGTCCACTGGTGGAACCTCTTCTAACCGGTTCGGTAGATTTGACAAACCATGTCTACCGAATAGGTGCGAACTGGTAGGAACCCACCTCTGGGGAAGATGAGAGTGGCTTTAAAAGAAGGAGCAAGAAACATCAGTGCCTGGGATATGCTGATGAGATTACTTGAGAACTGAAAATTCAAATTATCTGTAGGCTCTAGGAACAGAAGTCATGGAACATGGTAAAAATAATAATAATACTAAGATGAAATATAAAGGATGAAAGATGACAGGTGCCACAACTGATGAAGATGATATTGAAGTGGAAAGTGGTTTTTAATGATCAATTATCAATAGTTTTTTAAAAAAAAGACTAATCAAGAACTAATCCACAAACTAGCACTTCATAAACTAGCAATGAAGATTTTGGAAAATATATTTAGATTAGATTTGATTTGATTTATTGGATTTCTATGCCGCCCTATTCCCAGAGGGACTCAGGGCGGCTCACAAACCAAAATGGGGGGGGGGAATACAAACAAGAGGAACAACGGACAAACAACTACAAACAATTTAAAAACACTCAACAACCACACAATTCGAGCGGGGGTGGAGAATCTGTCAGCCCCAGGCCTGTCGGAACCTGAAGGGTGGTGAGGGTCCGAATCTCCACGGGGAGCTCGTTCTAGAGGGCCGGAGCAGCCACAGAGAAGGCCCTCCTCCGGGTGGTGGCCAATCGGCATTGGCCGGTAGATGGAATTCGGAGGAGGCCTACTCTGTGGGATCTAATAGGTCTGTTGGAGGTAATTGGCAGCAGGCGGTCAGGTTATATCTATATTTACAAAGATAAGATATGCACAGGTGATGGGTTTCCCGTGACGCTCTGTTGAAGTGAAAATTGAATTTTGAAGTAGGATACTTTTAAACTTTGGTGTTGGAGAAGATTCCTAAAAACACCTTTGATAGCCAACCACCATACCCCTCCAAGACAAAACAAGACAAAATAAAACAAAACACCCAAATGGATCCTTCTAAGGACATTCTCTGCCATCCTGGTCATGGTTGTCCCAAGGTGCTTTTACAAAAGGCCATCAGATTTTCCTTGTTTTTTCCCCTTGAAGATGGATCCAGACAACTGGATTGTTTTCGTTTTTCCTTGTTTTTCGGGGACTGAAAAGTCTTTAGGGAAAAATAGAAAGTCCAGCTTCCTTTTGAAAAAGTACCACCTTTGGCACAAACAAACGGATCATCAAACCACTCAACCAGAATTCTTATTTGAGGCGTGGATGGCTATTATGTTTTGTACATATTATGCAAATATTTAGCTCTGCTGAGGAGTTTATAATGTAGGGAAAAGCAGAAAGAAAGAGAAGAAAAAGACGATTAGCAGCAAGATGGATGGACAGAACTGATTACAGTAAAGATGGGTGCACTATTGGAAGATCTGTAGGACCATGTTGGAAACAGAATGCCTCCATGGGGAAAAATATCTCAGTGGTCAATAAAAGTCACCATAATAGCAATAGCAGTTAGACTTATATACCGCTTCATAGGGCTTTCAGCCCTCTCTAAGCGGTTTACAGAGTCAGCATATCGCCCCCAACAACAATCCGGGTCCTCATTTTACCCACCTCGGAAGGATGGAAGGCTGAGTCAACCCTGAGCCGGTGAGATTTGAACAGCCGAACTGCTGAACTAGCAGTCAGCTGAAGTAGCCTGCAGTACTGCGTTTAACCACTGCGCCACCTCGGCTCTAATAAACATGAGAACATTAATAAGCATTAACATAAAATGACAATAATGTAAGATTATCTTTATTTATTTTTTGGTAATATCAGGATCTGTCCCCCAATGGTTTGTTATCTTTTATGGACTCCTGTCCTAGGGGACGAATCCCATTGCTTTTCTGCATGTAACAGAGAAAGCAAAGCTAAGGAAATCATGGCTACCTTTTGTATAGATGTTTTTTTATTTAAGGAATTGCTTTATTACTGTTATCTTTATGTTGCATTTCATGGCCCCTATCATTTTTGTATATTGCTAATTGATAGCCGAGTGGGGAACAGGGAGAAGCAAACAAATCCACAATTGCCATTACAGGAACTATAATCAGTCTGCTTATTTAGCACGGCGTAGTGCAAGGCATGTTATCACCTACAATAAATACCTATAAAACCATACAATATGGATACCAGGGATATAGACAACCTGTGCTATTAGACATGAGGCTCCTATAATTTTCTAAACACGCATTCAAAAGGTGGTAATTTATATAACTGTTCCAAAGTTCTGGTGTTTTTCCTCTTACTATTACAAATCTACAAACACAGCTAGCTTTTTTTTTTCCAGGTTGCTTCAGCAAACATAGTGTGTTTATCGCAGTTCTGCTGCCATCTAGTCTCTCAATCAAAAAGCTGCAAAACTGAAGCCAAATGCTGATGGAATGATAGAAACTATTTGTATTTGTATTTTATTGGTCTTGTATGCCACCCACTCCCAAAGGACTCCGGGCGGCTTACAATAAACAAGGGAAAGGGATAAATAGACAGTAGACAAACAACAATTCAAAACACACAACATTCATAGTTCCCTTGGGGCTGGCTATTTCAACAGCCCCCCAGCCTGCTGGAGCAGCCAGGACTTGGTGGCTTTGTGGAAGGCCGGGAGGGTAGTAAGGGTCTGGATCTCCACGGGGAGCTCGATCCAGAGGGCCGGAGCAGCAGCAGAGAAGGCCCTACCCTGGGGAGTCGCCAGCCGACATTGGCTGGCAGATGGGATCTGGAGGAGGCCCAGTCTGTGCGATCTGATTGGTCTATGGGAGGTGACTGGCAGGAGGGGTCTCTCAGGTACCCAGGTCCGATGCCATGTAGGGCTTTATAGGTAGCGACCAGCACCTTGAAGCGAGTCCAATCAATTAACCGAACAGCACCACTGGATATGTTGGCAATGTCACCTTTATTGTGATGAGACAAAGTGAAAAATGCAGACGTTTGTTAAGATCCTGATATTGTTTTTTTAATTATTTTATATTTTATAGCTTTTCCATTCACCTGTGGTAGAAAAGCTTAACTCTTAGGGTTTTTTTTTCTTTTTCTTTTTTTTTTTTGAAAAGTTTTTTTTTTAAATTTTTTAAACAAAGACAAACAAAAACATAAACATATGGAACCTTCTGCCATTTCATACAGCATGTCGTTTGGTTACAAAATTTTGTGCGTCCTTTCAATGGTCACCACTTATAATTATATATCGAATCACAAATTGTTCAATATATGAAACATAAATACCTTATTGTTATGTATCAATTCTTCAACTACAATTATTATTCCTTAATTTTAAATAGAATGTTCTAAATATTGAATTCATGCATACAACATCACTCCGTTACATTATTCTAATCTGTTCAACAATGCTAAACCCTTATAGTATTACATATATCTTTTGTACAAAAGTTTTATTTCTTTTAAAACACAAATATTTCATCATTCCTCAATCAGTAAAACATTGAAGTACAATTTTTTTGTATGCCCCTCCCTCCACCCTCCCCTCCAACCCCCCTCCTCCTTCCCCCCCCCCCGACTTCCCAGAACCCGTACACGGTATGGATTTTTAACAAACACAGTCTAAAATCTATTGAGAAAAAAGAAATAAAGAAATTAATGACATTCTACATTGACCTTAGCTTCTTCTTGCTGAACTAACTTTAAACAATTTAAATCATTCCTGATCTTAAGCATAGGCTTCTTTTTCTTTTTTTAATGAAGTGTGCTGTTCTAAATGTATACTCACACATAATGTGGGAAATGGAACAATATAAAAATGTACTAACAATGAGTGAGAGATTCACAGAGGCTAGTAGAACTTCACTCTTAAAGCAATATAAACAGAATGCATAAACAAATACTATTGGTCTCGTATGGAGCAGAGAATATTGGCCTTTCTCTGCACTCATCTTATCCTTAATATGAGCCAATATTATTTCATTGGCTTTATAGATACATCCACTTATGTGACTTGTGATCCCTCAAATGAGATGAATTCTACCATTCCAGAAGGTGTGGCTTTACTGTTCTGGGAATAACTGAGAAAACAACCAGGAAGGGATCACAATTGATAAATTGCCGTGTCAGAGGTGGCTGATTGCTTGCATTCAGCAAATTGACGCTACACAAAATTGACTTTGAATGAAGTCAAATTTGACTCCTGCAGGTCTGGTTTATTTGCCTCTTACTACACAATCATCATATGCAAATTAACTGTTGGCAAACTGTATTATTACCCTCAAAGGAATGTGCATTTTGTTATGCATAGATTTTATACTAGCTTGGTATGTTTCTTCCAGTCTCATATCAGAGACAATATGAAAGTAAACACACTTGTAGGATTAAGCATACCGAATCATGTATTCCCGAAATATTGTTCATCAATGGATTTCTTAGACAGGCTATTACCAAAGTGGAGAAACCTGAAGATAAAGAGCAATGGCAAATGGAGAATTTAAGTCTTCTGCAAGCATTCCTGTTTCCTCACATGCCAAGATCTGCATAGCCAACTACTTCTATACTGTCACAGATGTTCGATTTAGCACATTCATCTTGCAAAGGTAGAGAAAAGTGTCAGACATGTTAGATTGTCTGATCCACACAGCTGGAAAAAGGTTGCTAATGAGTAATATGGAAATGCATTAATTTTTGATGAGGGAGGACAATATATATATTTTTTTAGGAAAAAAAAGTTCACTCATAATTACTTTCGGCGTTACAATCTTTTATTTTATTTTGACCAATTTCTTTGTTTGGGCATAGCCTTAAGCAAGGAGTTGTTTAATCATGATTGTTGAATCAGTCATAATAGTTTGGAATTAGTTTCAGAATGCCCTTTTTAATTGGGAATCTAAAAAGATAAAAATGCCCAGGAATTCTCAGAAAACAACCTTGATCCACTAGTCCTAAACTTCCTCTCTCAAGGCAAAATATCCTGTAGTCTCTGTGTTAGTTAATGGATGGAAACGAATCAAGGAGAGACACAACCTTGAACTGAGGAGAAATTTCCTGACAGTTAGAACAATTAATCAGTGGGACAACTTGCTTCCAGAAGTTGTAAATCTTCCAACCCTGGAAGTTTTAAAGAAGAGATTAGATAACCATTTGTCTGAAATGTTGTAGGATTTGGATGGACTGGACCTCCAAGGTCTCTTCCAACTCTGTTATTCTATGCTATGCTATGCTATGCTATGCTATGCTATGCTATGCTATGCTATGCTGTGCTATGAGCCGAGGTGGGGCAGTGGTTAGAGTGCAGTACTGCAGGCTACTTCAGCTGACTGTTAGTTGCAGTTCAGCGGTTCAAATCTCACCGGCTCAGGGTTGACTCAGCCTTCCATCCTTCCGAGGTGGGTAAAATGAGGACCCGGATTGTTGTTGGGGGCAATATGCTGACTCTGTAAACCGCTTAGAGAGGGCTGAAAGCCCTATGAAGCGGTATATAAGTCTAACTGCTATTGCTATTGCTATTGCTATTGCTATTGCTATTGCTATTGCTATGCTATGCTATGCTATGCTATGCTATGCTATCCTATCCTATCCTATCCTATCCTATCCTATCCTATCCTATCCTATCCTATCCTATCCTTTTTCCTTGGCTGTCTACCCCTTCCTTCTTCCAGCAATACACTTGCTGTATTGCATTTTACTTTCTCCAAAATCCTCATAATACTACATTGTTGATTTAGAAATCAGCATGATGTAATATTTTGATGATACCATGCCTAGAATAAGCATCATAGAAATATTCATTCAAATCTGCCCAGAGCTCTGATTTCTACTTGGCCAACTATTATTCCCCATAGGTTTATGAATTGTGAAAATGGATTGTTTCTTAATTTAGAAAAAAAGCATATACAGGTACAACCACAATTGAGACCAATCTTTTTTGTTTTGTTTTTAAGGGAGACATTTGTTAAGTGAGTTTTGCTCCCATTTGCAACCTTTCTTATCACAGTCGTTAAGTGAATCACCGCGGTTGATAAGTTACTTACATGGTTGTTAAATGAATCTGGCTTCTCCATTGATTTTGCTTGTCAAAAGGTTTTGACCACATGACCTTGGGACACTGCAACAATCGTAAGTATGAACCAGTTGCCCAGCGCCTGAATTTTGATCGCATGATCATGGGGATGCTGCAAAAATATTAAGTATGAAAAAGTTTCTCTGATTTCTTTTTTTTTTCTGTTCAAAAGTTTTATTTCTTTTAAAACAAACATTTCATCATTCCTCAATCACTAAGACATCGAAGTACAATTTTTGGTATGTCAAAATAATTCTAGTTTACCACCAAATTCTTGTCTAAAAAAGTTTCTTGTATGAAAAAGTTTCATAAGTCACTTTGTTCTGTGCCATTGTAACTTCGAACAGTCGGTAAATGACCTGTTGTAAACTGAGGACTACTTGTACTGTAGATGACCTGAATTTCTTGGAGGGCAAAAAATAACACAAAGTGCTACTGAGGAACGATGATTATCAACATACTAAACTGTTGTGGCCCAGCAGGAGCCGTTGGGGCTGCCACCAGACTCCGACAGCGAGAGGCCCTATGAGTCGCCTCTGGAGGATGTGGAGGACCCTGGACAGGGTTCCGACTCCGAGCAGGGCACAGAGAGGCTAGTTGGCTTCATTGGAACAATCATTGGATTGTTTTACCAGATACAATTCTTTATAGGGGAATAATAGGAGAACTAGATTTCTTTCATTCTTCTACATTTTAACATGTTTTACTCTTGGAAAAGGAAATAAATGCATTGCTCTTCACAGCCATTTTATGAGCCCCACAGAGGAACACATGCTGTTGATTCATCTTTGATGCTCAAGGGTATGTCATGTTCTTTCATAGTGACGTATACTTGTATGTTGATCCCCTTTGGTATGAGATTTGGGGGAGGGGGTTAGTTTGTTTTTATATAAGCCAAATTATAAATAAATGGCCTATTTTTTTATTTGAACAGAGACAGAATCAGGACAATTTCATAGAATTTCTGTAAAGAAAGCATAAATGGTTTTTTTTCCCCCATTTCTCAAAAGTCAGTGTTAGCAACGGCAGCAATTTTTCATTTCATTTTCCTCATTACCGTCATGGTTGCTGATGGTACTGTGAGTTTTGCTATCATTGCAATTGGCAACATCTGCAGCAAATACATTTCACTTTCTTGAGTGCTGTGGAACTACCCTCATTTTATTGCATTCAAATGGGGGAAAAAATCTACCACAAAAAGAAAACAAAAGTTAAGAAACCTCTTTTTGGGAGGAAAGATGGAAATCCTTTCCCCCAAACATTACCTTAAAATGTCTTCTGAAAAATGTCAGCTGTGCCAACTAAATTGCAGATGATATCAATAATTTAGTAAAGGACAGATTCTATGATATTACCTTTTAGCCTCATGGAGGGGAATTGCTCTCATTTTCAATATTTGTTAGGCTGTTTCCTTCGTATGTGTTAGAGCACAAATGCTGTCTGTTCTGAGCCCCCTTGTCCCACACCAACACACACTCCAAGCCAGAGATAAGTTACGGCATTTAATTAACAGACAGACAGGTCCTTGGCAGCAAACCGGCACAGACAAGCTTGGGCAGCAATAAACACAGATAAGACTTGGCAGCAATTCAGCCTGCCAAGCTCACAGTAACGTCCTCCGACATTCAATCCTGCGTTGACTTCTGCAAAGAGGGGCGTGTGCACAAGGAGTCTTTTTATAGTCTGGAGAGGAGCCTAATGACCACCAGCTGAGTGCAATTACCTCCTGTAACTGCGCATCTGTTCTTTGTGCCTAGTAGCTCTTCGACGGTGTGCATCCAGGAACAACTCACTACTGGCATCCAGCTCACTCTCCCTTTTCTCCTCCCCACTGGTCCAAGGCTTAGGTGCCTCCTGGTGGCCAACCAGCCTCTCTGCACCCTGCTCGGAGTCGGAACCCTGTCCAGGGTCCTCCACATCCTCCAGAGCCGACTCATAGGGCCCCTCGCTGTCGGAGTCTGGTGGCAGCTCCAACGGCTCCTGCTGGGCCACAACAGCTGTCTAAAGGTTTTCCATGGATTTGTGTCAAAGAGACTGAGTGGACCACCCATCCTTCTAGAGAAATCATTATGCAATGAAAAACAGGAGATTCATAGTGCTCAGCCTTTGGCCAAAATCTCTCTGAAAGGATGTAAGATGTCATAATCCTTTGAAAACCATTTCCTCTGAAAGAATTTCAGTTGCAAATTCTTCTTCACCACTGGAAAGAAATGGAAGAAAAAATGCAACACGACTTCCTTGCCCCCCACATGAGGTTGCAGGCGTTTTAAAAAAGATTATGTGAGTAATTAATTGCCCATATTGGATAGTGGATATTTATGCCTCTTTTTCTTGTAATAGGATACTGCGTGGTTTACAGCCCAGATAACAGCCAAACTCCACTTTTATAATCGAGAGAATAAATCCATAACATTTAGGCATATTAAAATCACTATCTCTTTCTGTTGTTTGTTTTTGGCGCTTGTTTTCCAAACACTAGGCTAATGAACTGTTTGAGTCAGATGCGCCGGAAAAGCAATTACACGCTGTGATAAATGACTTGTTCAGTTTGGTTCCAGGTGCTGCACCTGATGCATAATGGGAAAACACAGAATAAATGAAGAGTTTTCTTTGTTACACAGGTTAGGTGTGGACAGAATGATCACAGCCATCTCTTCCCATCCTTCCAATCATTTTGCAGCTGAAATTAATGGGTAGCCATTTCTCTTGCAAGGTGCAGGGAGCAGAGGAAGGGGGAGAGTGCCGGGCTTAATGAAAACAAAGGATTTCTTCAGGGAAACCATTTCCAAGAAGGTCTTACATGAGCAATGCTTGTATGAAATATGGCCACCGTTCATGCATATAAAAGGAACAGCCTCCCGCACTTACTGAATCCAGCACAAACATGTGCAATAAAACTGGAATAATAGCCCCTACAATAACATTATAGAATAATAATACTTGGCAGTGCACCTGTGCTTATTTTCCTAAATAACCCATCTGCATTTCTATTCGCTTTGACGAGTTTGGGCTGTCCATTTAATTTAGAGCACGGGAAGAAGAAATGAATCTGCATCCACAAGAAAAGAAATAAGTGATTTACAATAACCCAATTCTGTTGCCTGTTGTTAAACAGTGGTAGCAGAAAAAAAATATCCCTTCCCCTATATTGTTGAAATGAAAATATCTGGGAAAGTGATGGTTGCAAAATGTACTTTTATGTGAATGCTACGAGAGCTATGAGATCCCCTGAGTGCCAATATTCAACAACTGCCTTAATTTTAGCAATAGCAATAGCAGTTAGACTTATATACCGCTTCATAGGGCTTTCAGCCCTCTCTAAGTGGTTTACAGAGTCAGCATATCGGCCCCAACAACAATCCGGGTCCTCATTTTACCCACCTCGGAAGGATGGAAGGCTGAGTCAACCCTGAGCCGGTGAGATTTGAACCGCCGAACTGCTGAACTGCAAGTCAGCTGAAGTAGCCTGCAGTGCTGCATTTAACCACTGCGCCACCTCGGCTCTATAACAGCAAAATGTTCTACTGTATAATGAGTAGAGCTGAGTGTGATCACTGTGAAACTCAGATGGAAGTGGAGGTAATGACTAGCAGGTAACTGTTGTCTGAGCTGGATTTGCAAGAATGACAATGCTGTAGCAATAGCAATAGCAGTTAGACTTATATACCGCTTCATAGGGCTTTCAGCCCTCTCTAAGTGGTTTACAGAGTCAGCATATTGCTCCCCAACAATCTGGGTCCTCATTTCACCCACCTCGGAAGGATGGAAGGCTGAGTCAACCTTGAGCCAGTGAGATTTGAACAGCCGAACTGCAAAACTGCAAGTCAGCTGAAGTAGCCTGCAGTGCTGCACTCTAACCACTGCGCCACCTCGGCTCTCTTTACTTTGATTCTCTTGTGCAAGGCAAAGACTGGTAGATTCCTATCCCCTTACCCGTTTTATTCTCCATCATTGTTTAACCTTAAAATATCTAGACACCTACAACACGTACAACTTAGCATTTGTAAATGTAATTGATAACACAAATACACACATGCATGAAATCATTTTGAAACGTGGCCTTAATAAAGTTTTATTCCATGCACCCCTCCAACAAAGTCAAAGGCAAATTTAACCAGGAACCAAGTACTAAAGTTGTCAACACAACAACACAACAACCAACCAAGCAGTAAGTATCCAGCAATGATACTTAGTATGGCCATATCTGGGCATGTCTGAGTTGTGATTGTATGTATGCACCAGTGGTGGGTTTCAAAAATTGTTTGAACCTACTCTGTGGGTGTGGCCTCTTTTGTGGGAGTGGCTTGCCGCCCATGTGACCGGATGGGAGTGGCTTGCCGCCCATGTGACCGGATATGAAGATGCCAACGACACTTGTCAGAACCACCTTAAATTATCTCACACACAGCACTGGCATGCATAAGAATAGGATGTCAACTTGTTTTTTAAAAGGCATCTTTGGTTTGCGTTAAAACAACTTCAACACACGCAATGTTCTGATTGCACCACAAACGCAGTAGTCATCCTTCCCTTTCACAGAGGCCCTGAGTTTTATAAATAGGAGCATGATAGTGTAGAATAATCATATCCAAGGACCAGGGGTGGGTTTCAAAAAAATTTGGAAGCTCTTCTGTAGGTGTGGCCTTCTTTCCAGGTCCACTGGTGGAACCTCTTCTAACCGGTTCGGTAGATTTGACGAACCGGTTCTACCGAATAGGTGCGAACTGGTAGGAACCCACCTCTGTTATGCACACAATTCGGTCATGTGACAGCTAGTAAAAAGGGGAGGCTTGGGGGGGGGGAAGAGCTAGAGGTGAGGGGAATTATTTCTTGTTTTTCCTTCAGTTCATCTGATCTCCTTCCTGAAAAACCCAGCTGGGGTATGGACATCAGTCCCATCTCAGTAATACATAAGACAAAAGCAAATAATTGATTAAGTTTTTTTCTGTTTCTCATTCTCAATAATGTTTCTATCAAAAGATTGCCTAAAGCTTCCCAAAATGCAATTTTAATCTACTAGTTGCATATCCTGTGCCATTTTTTTTTAAATTCTCTCTTTTGGCAATTGTTTTGAACAAAGTTCTGTTTTACTGCATTTCTGATCTTTCTAAGTAGTTACTCTGGTGCCCTCTTGCTACTTGTCCCAATCAGACGTGGACATACTAATTGAGATGTTGTTTTGAAATATTCAAACATTTTCCCATTTCCCCCCACTAATCAATCATCTTTGAGAAATCAGGACAATGCCTCCAGTTACCTACCTCTTGGCTAAAGTGTTCTGATCATTATTCCAATTCATTGAATAACTTTTAGATCTTCTGGAAGGTTTTAAATTGGTTAGGAGTAAATCCAGTGTGGTATGTTTTGCCTTTCTCTTGTTCCTTAAATGAACCAAAATGAAATCACTTATTCTAAATTCTATTTTAAAGAATTATAGTTCAGATTCAAAACTGTCCAATTTATCAGTCGCCTGAAGTCTTTGCTGTACTATCTCTGCTAAAAATTCTTCTTCTCTTTCTCCTTCACTTATATGGACAGTTTAGAGAGACCCTTTAGAGAGAAAAAGTTAATAGCAATAGCAATTAGACTTATATACCACTTCATAGGGCTTTTAGCCCTCTCTAAGCAGTTTACAGAGTCAGCATATCTCCCCCACAGTCAGGGTCCTCATTTCACCCACCTCGGAAGGATGGAAGGCTGAGTCAACCTTGAGCCGGTGAGATTAGAACCGCTGAACTGCAGATAGCAGTCAGCTGAAGTGGCCTGCAGTACTGCACCCTAACCACTGCGCCACCTTGGCTTGATGTCCATGTTGATCAAGGAGAGAGGGGGGGGGAAGGAGGGAGGGAGGGAGGGGGAGAGAGAGAGAGAGAGAACACGAACCCCATTAAGAGTTTTTGAAGGTAAGGTTCCAAAGGCAATTTATTATGAAATTGATAGAAAGTTACCTGGATCTGTTTTCTATCAGAAGGAAGGAAGGAAGGAAGGAAGGAAGGAAGGAGGGAGGGAGGGAGGGAGGGAGGAAGGAAGGAAGGAAGGAAGGAAGGAAGGAAGGAAGGAAAGGGAAGGGAAGGGAAGGGAAGGGAAGGAAAGGGAAGGGAAGGGAAGGGAAGGGAAGGGAAGGGAAGGGAAGGGAAGAGGAGCAGGAGAAGATTCTGCAGAGTAAGCCTGGACAAAAGATGCTAAATATTTTTCTATTTTGCAGAAGTAGATCACAGATAGAGGGAGTTCTTTGCTTACTATCTCACCTCCTAATTATGATAGTGGTTGATAGAAAGAAAGGTGGAAAATGTTGATGCTTCTCAAAATGTTACCTTCAAAGGTCTATATCAGGAATGATTGAGAAGGATATGTCTGTCATATAGAAGGGCCGTGCAATGCCCCTATTGCCAAACCATTCAGATAGGTATTTAAGCATTTATAAGTCACTGAAAGTTGAGAGTAATATAAATTTAATAAATCTTCAGAATGACCCATTTTAAGATTTCCAGAGCAGAGGTTTGCACATAGATAACACAGTTCTTTCATAATGCATCATAGCATTTATGGCTAGTATTTCTTACAGCTCCTAGGGTTGGCATTTAAATTTGTCACAAATGGCTTGGTGTTGTGGCCCAGCAGGAGCCGTTGGAGCTGCCACCAGACTCTGACAGCGAGGGGCCTGATGAGTTGGCGGCCCGATGAGTTGGCTCTGGAGGATGTGGAGGACCCTGGACAGGGTTCCGACTCCGAGCAGGGCACAGAGAGACTGGTTATCCACCAGGAGGTGCCTGAGCCTTGGACCAGTGGGGAGAAGACAAGGGAGTGTGATCTGGACGTCAGCAGTGGGGAGGAGCCAAGGGAGTTGTTCCTAGATGCTTGGCACTGAAGAGCTGATAGGCGTAAGGAACAGTTGCGCAGTTACAGGAGATAATTGCACTCAGCTGGTGGTAATTAGGCTCCTCTCAAGACTATAAGAGGACTGCTTGTGCACACGCCCCGTTGCAGGAGTCAATGCATTGACTAAAAGTTGGAAAACTTTTGTGGCTAGCTTGGCAGGCTGGATTGCTGCCAGGTGTGTGTGTGTGTGTCAGAACAGTCAAATATAGACTTCAAGAATTTGCTTCAAAACCAAAGGAAGTTCTTCAAAAACATTTTATATCTTTATAAAGTAAGCATGGGATAAAGGTGACGTGGAGGAAGAGGCAATTCTTTATCTTCCAAACGACTCTGCCATATTTTGTATATCTGGGCAAATACTTCATTTAAAAATTACTGTATTTAAATTGTGGAGCTTTCGTTCACTGTAGGCTGAGGAGTTTGCATTTCATCACTATTAGATGAACCATGCCATTCTGCTTGCTTTCGATGACATATGTGTTCTGCTCAGTGTTTCATGCATGTCATATTTAGAACTAATTTTTCCTTTCTCTCTCCTGCCTTCTCTCCTGCCTTCTCCCATCCCCTCCCTTCCTCTCCTCTCCTAGAAATTAATCAGAAATATAGTATGTTGAAGGTGAAGACAATAAAGATAAAGTTAGAAGCTGAGAAAGGCGATCTTTATTCTATTGCTTTGCGACATGGCTTCATCCAGCCCCATGTTCTAGCCTTCCTCAATTTGAATTGAATTGTGACGATTCTTAAGTAAATCCAAAAAGAAAGCAGTATTATCAATCCTTTAATTTATTTATAGAATCCATTCTGACATATTTATCCTTGGATATGAATACCCTGAATTTTGTACGGAAGTTTAAAATATATATTCCTCAAATTTCTTTCTTTGTGTAATGTAGTCGCTTTTATCCTAGATAGTTTGATACCTTTTTTTTTTAATCTCTCCTCCATTGCCAGTGACTTCTTTTTAATTTTTCCAGAAATATTTTTTTCCTCTGCTGTATGTATTACATCCTCATCTAACACAATTATGTATAATTAGAAAAAAGGTCAAAATTATAGTTTGGCCTCTCCAAAATAACTATTCCCTCCAATTTCAACTTCATCTTTCAGGATGTAACCAACTTAGCAGTATAAAGAAAATTTCTACAATTCACTCACAATTGTTGACGGATTGATATCATTCTTTTACAAAGTGATAAATGACATTGTGAGTTTTGAAAGTCCACAAGCATCAATGGATTAAGTGCACTCTTCCTTAGATGCTAGATTTACATGATACTGGCATCACCATGGCAACTGCATATTTGAGCTAAAATAAAAGAGAATGATCATATCTCCAGGCTATAAAAAGATTTGAAGTAGAAAGTTACTTTAGAGACTTTCGGTAAAGAATTGGCAACTCCCGTATAGGGAAACTATTAAAAAAAAAAAACCTTTTTCTTTCCATCTATTAAAAGAAAGACGCCTGCAGCTAAACTGTCCGCTGTGATCCAGATCTTATCAAGGTCTCTGACAAAAGATGCAAGCAGCCACTCATTTAATGGCGACTCTGGTAGTTAAATCCTGTTTCCAATATATGCTGAGGGCTCCTGATGAACAAATGCTTTGCCGATTTCATTGTTGGAGGGAAGCAAAGAGGACACAAGTTGCCTTTTGATTTCTTTCCATTTGCTATTTTCTCTGCTCCTTTTTAATGCCAACACAGAAAATTTTGCTGCCTGACTCTGGTTATTTGATGGACTGCCTATCTTCCATCTTTTGCCTATCTCTCATCTTCATGGCCTCCTCAACCTCTCACTCTATCAGGGCAGTTTCTTTGAGTAAACTATGCTATCTATTGGGACTGTAAAAGGACACTTTCACTGTGTCTGACTTCTGATGATTGGCTTCCAGAATGAGGTTCTCGTTGAGAATAGCAGTAGTAGACTTATATACCGCTTCATAGGCCTTTCAGCCCTCTCTAAGCGGTTTACAGAGAGTCAGCATATTGCCCCCAACAATCTGGGTCCTCATTTTACCCACCTCGGAAGGATGGAAGGCTGAGTCAACCCTGAGCCGGTGAGATTTGAACCGCTGACCTGCTGATCTAGCAGTAGCCTGCAGTGCTGCATTTAACCACTGCGCCACCTTGGCTCTGCATGGCCATCTCTGCTGTTGCTTAAGGGAGCTAGGTAGTCCTGGTTTTTCACCCATGCCTTTGAAGAGGAGAAGTGAGACCTCTTGTGCCACTCCATCTGGCCTGCCATCTTTTATTTCTCATTTTTGTTTTGGTATTGTTGTTTATGTTTTCCTTTGCGAGCTGCCCAGAGTGGTTGGACATCAGGCAGCATCAGGTTTAATGCAGAGCTCCTGAACCTAAGATCTTTGTGCCATTTCAGACACCAGTTCCTTCCTCCATTGATTTTTCCCTGACATTTTTCTGCCAGAAGATAACCACTTCACCTTGCTGCATAGCAGGACTGAGCCTTTTCCCCCTTGCTCAAAATTCAGGGCGTTGATTATTTATCTAGAGGAGTTTTGCCCTCCATTTTAATTTTGAGCTATACTTTGCATACATGCAACGGCTGTCTGATTCAGTCCTGTTCAAATATTGAATAGTTACTAAATGTATAAAGCCATTGATGTGATGGGAAAACACCTTTTGTTAACCTATTGGCCCATCAGTTGAAACATATAGCAAATAATACTACTTTACCATTAAGAATATTGAATATACAATTAAATATACAGTGATCTTGACTTAATTTAATAAATCATAAATTTAATTAAAATTGATTATATAATTTGCATGTTGTCTCCATCACTGGTGTAATTCTAAGAAACTTACACATTATGATTAATAAATCAGATTTTTTTATAAATAAGTTATACTTGATTTTATAATGCCAAGTCAAACATTACTAAAAAAAAACACAATGATTTTTATACAATAGAATTCTTTGAAGTTTATGCATGATCAAACTGTTGAACCTGCAACATCTCCTTTGTTCTTTGCTCACAAAATAAAAACATCAACAACAACCTTACAATAATCTTTCAGGAAATAATAAATACTCTGAAACCTATGAAAAACGGAAATGTTCCAGATCCTAAAGATTAATTAATTGCATGCATAAACATAGATTGACTTTTATGCCTCATTTTTATTAGAAGCATACAATTGTGCTTTTAAAATAGGTTTTTCCAATTTCATTTAATGAGATTTATATAAGTTTAAGGCTGTGGTCGTACATCTTATCTAATGACTATTTTGTTAATTGTCAGTGCTAGAATTCTGACAGTAACCTTGGATAGAGCTTGCAGGTAATATTACTTTTGATTATTCCTCCAACGCAGTTTGATTTTATAAAAGGTCACCGGGCCGCAGACAAAATTAGATCATTAATTGACATTTCAGTTATATGTTCTGCAAAACCGAAATTGGCAGTGGTAATTTCAAGTTGAAGAAAGGTGTGTATTTGTGTACTTTTGTATATACAGGTGAGATAATCTTGTTGACTACTAGCCCACATAATCTGAAAATTAATGCATCGGAGATAATAATAGCTGTGTTTAACACGGAAAACGGATGTAGTAATTTCAAGTTATTAATAAATGTTGCAAATGAGATCAAGTAGATTAATTTGTGTACTTTGGTAGAAGGTTTACAAAAGGAGATAAAATGGAGGAAATTTATGAAATTTAAGTTCTATGGAAAAGTAGCAGATAATACCTGATCTAGAGCCGAGGTGGCGCAGTGGTTAGGGTGCAGTACTGCAGGCCACTTCAGCTGACTGTTATCTGCAGTTCGGCAGTTCAAATCTCACCGGCTCAAGGTTGACTCAGCCTTCCATCCTTCCGAGGTGGGTGAAATGAGGACCCAGACTGTGGGGGCGATATGCTGACTCTGTAAACCGCTTAGAGAGGGCTGAAAGCCCTATGAAGCGGTATATAAGTCTAACTGCTATTGCTATTGCTATATGTGACTGAAGTGGTGCAGTAGTTGGAATGCAGTATTGCAGATTAACTCTGTCCACTGCCAGGGGTTCGATCCTGACCAGTTCAAGGTTGACTCAGCCTTCTGAGGTCAGTTAAAGGAGGACCCAGATTGTTGGGGGCAATATGCTGACTCTGTAAACCACTTAAAGAGGGCTGTAAAGCACTTTGAAGCAGTATTTAAGTCTAAGTGGTATTGCTACCTGTTGCAAGGAATAAATGTTTTTTTTTTTCCAAAAAAATGCAATGGCTATATATCTTATAGATATATAGCTGAGGTGGCGCAGTGGTTAAATGCAGCACTGCAGGCTACTTCACCTGACTGCAGTTCTGCAGTTCGGCTGTTCAAATCTCACCGGCTCAGGGTTGACTCAGCCTTCCATCCTTCCGAGGTGGGTGAAATGAGGACCCAGATTGTTGTTGGGGGCGATATGCCGACTCTGTAAAACCGCTTAGAGAGGGCTGAAAGCCCTATGAAGCGGTATATAAGTCTAACTGCTATTGCTATTGCTATTATTCTTTTCACTTTGTTACATGTAAGAATGTTTGTTTTATGCTTTAAGAATTGGGCATACAAAGAGAAACATAAAAGATAAATTGAATTAAGTAAAAATGGGATTCCTTTCTATGTTTAGGTGGGAAAACAAGTAGCAATACGATAAAGAATGTGGTTCTTTATCGTAAAGTGAGTCACTAGTATAAAAATCATATTGCTACTTGTTTTCCCACATAAACATAGAAAGGAATCCCATTTTTACTTAATTCAATTTATTGTTTTATGTTTCTCTTCATATGCCTAATATATATTGGAGTGGTTTGGTT